>NC_056745.1:948228933-948408933 GCF_019279795.1 Protopterus annectens | reverse complement strand
TATATATATATATATATATCAATATATATGCACACACACATACATCTACATATATAAATACATTTCCTGTACTGTTGAATGACTGTGTTGGATGATATGTTTGTGAAAACATCAATGTTATGTATATCTGACATGACTTAGTGGTAAATCACTTTGGCTATGGTGTGCATGGTCCTGGGTTTGAGCCTTGCAGAGACTGTATAGTTTGTTGCTGGGCAGAACAAGTGCCGTTGGATACAGAGTGATTAAGGCAGTTGTAAGCTGGTTTGCACGGTTTTGTGTGACAGCAATGATAACTTCAGGTTAAATATGCTTACCGAGAGTTAGCTTATAAATTGCTTAACCTGTGTATACATTCTTACCCCCACGCAAACAAGCTTAAACACACTTACTGCTGCTTAAAGGTGCTTACTCCCACTTACACCTGCGCTAATTTCTTTAAAAAAATGAAAAAGGGTTGATAGGAAAGTGGTGACAAAGGAGCAAGAAGAGGGAAAGACAGTAGGGAAAATAGCTAGGGATGTGCAGGACGGGTATAGGGAAGGTCCATAGCTGCCCATTTTTTCTACAGCAACAGCTGTGCATATACACTGAATTTGTAGATAGATTTGGACACTCAAACCCCTGAAAGAGGGGTGAGGGCAACAATAATATGTTGTGAAGCCAATTAAACCAGATTACATGTGTCCAGTGGACACGTGTGTGAAATGGACAGCTATGTATGGGGCAAGATTTTTTTTTGGGAACAGATTGCCCTTTTTTTTCAGGTGAGAGTGGGATGTTGGGGAGGGATAGTAGGTATATTTGGGGAGGTAGGTTGGGTAGGATAACAGACAAGACAGCATACAGGAGTAGTATATGACACATGGGGGGAAATCGAAAGCCCATGAGCCCCCTAGTGGATACAGTGGGACTGAGGTCCCCAACCATGGGCAGTCACCACTGCACCTTCACAGTCTCAAAGGTGGCTGTGCTGGGGGCTGTGTAGGAGGGCCAGGCCGACCTTCTAGTTGTGACATACGGCCCTCAAGCTGGCGTAGCAGATCTCCAAACTCCCTGTGGAGCTCGCTATGCACCACGCCCCGGACCTGGCTTTGGGTGACAGTGTCCTGTCCATGCCTACTCCCGCAGGGGGTGAGCCCCATCCTTTGAGATGGTTCTCCCTAAAGGAGGAGCAGGATCTCTGAATGAGGAGGTCCCGGGTTGGGCCCCAGATGTGCTGGTGCCTGGTGCCATGGCCAGCTGAGGTGGGACAGTTGGGTCTGCTGGGACCAGCCTTCCCAAACATGTTATGGTGTTCAAATTTACAACATATGAGGATATCAATCTTTTTATTTCTAGGCACAGTTTTCGTATCTGACAGACCTGTGGGGGAATGTTTGTTAGCACTACCTGAATGTTGCCACATGTATTACCAGATTCCACATTAGTATTATGGACATACATCTCACTCTGTTATTGCACACACTCTGGCCACTGCTTCACAACATGGGGTGGAGATGGGACATACTTGGCTTTTTACTCTCATAACATCTTAGGGAGTTGCTAGAGTGACAGGTTTGTTCTTATAGATGTCTGACAATCAGTTGTATTTCCTATTTGCTGCCTAAACATCTGGGATCATCCCACTGATATGCCAGGGGGACAGGGTGACAGGCAGCAGATATGGGCCAATTTACTGGACATTCTGGACATATCTGTACAGTTGTGGGGTATGATTCTGCATACAGCCTACTACCAGTCCCATGATTTGAACCATGGCTGTGTGTGCTACAAATACAACAGTTCACATCTCAGTTGAGTGTGCTGTTTGGATTATGTTGTCTGTCTTTTCACTGTTTTCTGTCTAAGTCTCTCTCAGTTGTACTATATGACCTCTTGGGATTACAACAGGAATATACAGACATTCCTACACATTTTATGTAGCACAGTGTGGGTGACAGTGCTTAATACAACAGTACTATTATGAGATTGCAACTCTACATTACCATATGATACCATAGCAAACACATGCAGTCTAGCAGTTAGACCTTTATTCTCAGGCTATTATGCTTTTATTTACATAAAACCCATATGAAACTCTTCCTGCCATATTCTCTGGTGTATGCTGCACATGCCTTAAACAATACAGGTTTTATTCAGGCAATTAACTTACTACTACTTTTCAATTTATTTCCTATGACAGTACATGCAAGAGTATTACTAACCTGCCTCTTATCGCAACCACTGCAATCTACAGACATGAGCTTCCTGGTTTGCAGCCCACTCATCTTCCACTGTAAAAGGCATAAGAGGAATATTTAGCCATACCTATCCATAATATACATGAGCTGGCAATTCTTAAACAGGTAGTGGACTGATACTTACACATGGCTGGGACATCCTCCGTCCTCCTAGCCTCTTGGATCCACTGATCCAAGAGATCCCCCTTTCTCTGCTTCAGGTCGGCATAGTGATGCCTGACCTGCTCACCAGTTTGAGGTATGCCAGTGGCACTGGTGAGGTCATGGGTGAGATGGTTCCAGGCTTCTGCTTTGTATTGGGAACCCTGGCACTGGCCCTGCAGCAATCTCTGGTCATGGTCTTTCACAAGGAGTCCTGCCATGACTCTGGACTCCTGGATGTCCCCGCGGTGTGCCCGAAAGTGCACATCCTCTCCCATACCAGACATAGTGCCTACAGGAGGAAGCTGCAACTAGTTATGAGATGTATCCCTGCCTGTTGGGTTTAAATAGGGCTGATTTCCATTACTTTGCCATGATTAGACAGTTTTGAAAATGATAAGCTATGGGAAAACCTGCTTACCTGAGGTTGGCATTGCTTAAAGGGGTATACCAATGGGCAAACTGATTTAGCTGGCCTACACATTGTTTACACCTAGTAAGCTGGGCTGTGCACTGCTTAGTGTTGCTTAATTTTTAATTTGCATACTATTTGCTTTTTGGCATTGATTTATTATTCATTACATGTTCTATATGTATTTGGTACCCATGATTCATGTGTACGTACACTGTATGGGGTCCTTGTATTTATTAGGGGATTTCAACACTTTATTACAATAACACCTCACATCTGGACTTAATGCAGTACTCCGGTTCACATATTTATGTTATGTAGTGCATTATACAACAT
Organism: Protopterus annectens; assembly: GCF_019279795.1. Lineage (NCBI taxonomy): Eukaryota > Metazoa > Chordata > Ceratodontiformes > Protopteridae > Protopterus > Protopterus annectens. The sequence goes on along the minus strand of NC_056745.1, from coordinate 948,405,801 downwards.
AAAACTGCATATAGATTCCTTTCACATGTTAAGTTTAATATTCCTATAGTGAGGATCTGTTTGGTGATACCTCTATCTTATGTACTGCTGTGATGGCTTACTGGTTAACTATTGTGACTATAGTCTACAGGGTCCTGGGTTCAAGGGCTGTTTGTTTTGTTTTTGGGCAGAACAGCAGCTGTTGCATACAGAGTGATTAAGGCACTTTTAAGCAGTTGTAAGCAGGTTTGTGCAGGTTTGTGTGAAGGTAAACAATGTTAACCTCCAGTTAAATATGCTTACAGAGAGTTAGCTTCAATATTGCTTCACCTGTGTGCACATTGCTTACACCCACGTAAACCGGCTTAAACCCGCTTACTACTGCTTAAATATGCTTACTCTTGCTTAATAGTGCTTACTCCTGCTTACCCCCGCACTAATTTAGACAGTAATTTAAAGTAGGTCTTGGGAAAGTGGTGGATTTGAAAACTCTATGGATTTGTTATTCACTACACATTGTACCTTTGATTTGTATCCCTGATTCATGTGTACATATACTGTATGGGGCACTTGTGATTATCTGTGGATTTTACAATATTATGACAATGACACCTCACATCTGCATTTAATGCGGTACTCCAGTTCACAAATATATGTTATTTAGTAGGTTATGCAATAAAAAATATTGGTTATAAAGTGATTTGACATGGAAAATGGAATGAGACTCAAACCGAGAAAGACTGCTCATAAGGTGAATGCTCTGTCCACTACACTATTGCAGCACATTTTGATCCTCTTGTGCGATTTAAGCTGCAATACACTTAGCTAAGTGATGGGCAAACCTGTGCACCTATGGTTACATTTTATCTGTTTCATAAAAAAAAATTAAGCTTGTTTATATTTTATATTATAACTATTGCTCTTATACACTTGGGGGTATGTTGCTGGGGGTATGTGAACACCTATGAGCAGTCTTGCTCATTCTTAGTCCTAATCTGCTGTTGTTGATTGCAGGTGCATGTATATTCTCAGAGCTCTGCTTCCAGACTTGCCCCCTGCATTCGTACATGCTCCATGTCCATTTAGGAGCTCAGGCAGTGCACCTTCATTAATATGCCTGGCGTGCTGCCGTCCTGCTCCTAAATGGCCGGTTCCATGCAGGACTAAGCTAGTCCTGCAAGGATGAATAGTGAATCTGGGAGAATGTTTAAAATTTGAAATTGACAAATCATCAAGGGTACTGTACTGCATAATATTGTGATTGACAGAATTTCTGAAATCGAAGAATATCAACCACAAGTTAATAATGAGCTCTACAGTCTATAAAAAAAGTTATGTAGCTCCATAAAGCAATCATTGCTTAAGCTGATTGAGTTTTAAAGAAAATTCCAAACTTTTTGCATGTTTTCAACAAATGAAGTCTCTCTAATTCATTCTTTGCTTTGAGTGTCAGTGGCTGATCGTCATCCTCGTAACAGCCATGAATGAATGTATCTCACAGGATTGAAATGTGTGAGTAGAGGGCCAACCATTTCAGAAGTGCAGAGACAGTGCTTGTAAGTAACAAGGGTCTCACTGGACTAACAATTAGATTAATTTGCGAAAACCCACGTTTGCACTCACTTGATGAACTGGAATACAACTATGACCATGCAATAGGGCTGCAGTTTTTCAGATTGTTTTTCAATGAGGTACTGATGGAATCTGTAAATCATATCACTTTCTGATAACTGTAGTTTTCTACAGATGCCCTTAATTTCTTTTTCACCAAAGGTCAAATGATTATGTACGTCCTCAGGCCACTGCATTTTGATCAAATACACGTGCCTGTTGTGCAAATGTGGCATTGTCACAGTCAGGCAGCCTTCTTGACATTGATTCATGACGTTTTGTGTAAAACACAGTTGAATCGACTGGAGAATCATTTTTGCAATCCTTGCTGTGAAGCAACACAACCACTGAACTCGATATTTTGCAAAGCTTCTTCAAGAAGCTTTGTGGTAACTTTGTGACTCACAGATTCCTTGTGGTTGTTTTTTTTTTTTTTTTGCAGGGATGTTAACTGTTGCTGTTGCATTTAACAAAAGAGAGTTATCAAGTCATTGGCCCATTCTCACAATTTTGAGAACCTTCTTAGTCTCTATGCCAAGACCCCCCCACCCTATGGCACATTTTACATCCAAATTTCTTACTGCAAATTGACAGCCAGCCGAACTTACTGCAGTAGACATTTTTCTGGTCTAAATTCCAGCAGTAAGGCCACTCTGTGTCACCAGCAGCCTCATGAATGACATTACTGCATGAAGCAGAAGTAATACTCGGTAAGAACTCCACCTCCATAGCACCATTTGGCTTATCAGTAACATTACTGCTCGAAGCAGGACCAATACTTAGCATAGACACCATCCCCATAGCATCACTGCAGACTGTGAGATTTGGATCATCCTCGCTCAGTCATGGTCATTTTTTTACAAGGTGTCCTGTCCCAGAAAAGTAACTAGTAATGTTTCCACTGTTAAGGGGTGAATGGTCTAGTATTTAGTAATGTACATATGCATTTGTGTAGCACGCACTGCAACTCACTGAAGTATATTCCTGACTTCAAACAAGAGGGCAGTAAACTCTTTCCATAATGAAGAGGCTATTAAATATAATCAGTGCTCTGCTAAAATCATACTAGTTGAGAGGTACGAGTCCCGACCCACAATGTTGTCATGTAAAATGCAGCCTAATCAGTAACACTGCTGTACATGCAAAATGAGGAATATTGACCTTCACAGTACAGGAGCCATAAACATTAGGCACGCCATTCACAACATCATTATACAGCTGCTTAGGTAAAGGATATTTATTTTGATGATTTATAATATTCTAAACATCTTTTTTAAATGTCAGAACTCGTAACATTCATAATAGCACCTTTTCACTGAAGAATCTGAAGAAACGGAGGATAAATTTAAGAAGTAAGTTAGATAATGCTACAGTTGTATGCTGCTGTATTAAATTATTTACAGCCACCCCCCCAAGAAAGAATTACATTTCACAGATTTAAAAAATGTGACACACTGTTCTGACAAAAATTGTTAATGGAACTAGTAGACAATAGGCATGTAACACACTTTATATTCAATGTTCTGCCCTACCACACTTCTAGCATGTACAGACTGGCGTCCTGTTAGCTGCACCTTTACATATGCTCAATAAAATAACATACATTAGTAACTGTTACATCATATATAAAAGAAATGTGTACTTTATTAATTTTTATAGGAAACCAAAATCTGCCATAATAATCAGTGGTGTAACAAGCTGCTGTTGTTGTTGTCAATATGTGGGAAACACATCATTTATCGCTGCCATAAGTTCCAGATGGTGGTTATTATATAGATGTGAGATAGGGAATGGCATAGTATTAAAAATGCTTTAAAACATTTATATTAAAGAGAGACTGACCATTTTTTAAACCATGGTCAACAGATCACAAACAGTGAATCTCATTAAGAATACTTTACAAATGAAATGCAAAATGTTTTGGCTCATATCAGAAAACACAGAAGGCGAACATTTTGCAAATGTAAAATACCTGTCTTGACTAAGGCTCTAAAAACACATTTTTCATCCAATGAGATTTGAGATAAATATCAAAATGCCTGTTCACTTATGGAAATCTAAATCTTCCTAATCTTGAAATGAGCTTATAACAGAATGAAGTCAAAACTGAAATTATTTAAAAAAATAATTCATAATAATATTAAGAATCCTACCTTTTCCAATAGAAAAGAAATATGGCAAATCTACTCTCTAATAATAATAATAATCTAAAAGTTATACCTTCCATATGATCTGCCTCAAACCATATGTTGCAATCACGTTTGTATAAGAAATCTGAGGACAAAACTCTAAATCCATCCCTGTATCTTCCTGTTCAGATTCAGAATCTTGAATCTCTCCAGGATAAAGAGGCCATCCCTCTTTCTTTTACCAGAAACTACCTTACAAGAAGAATCAATAGCCTGAATTAAACCCTGAGTGAATCCCAGTGAACTACTCCTATCCAAAGAAATTTGAGGCGGTGCAGAGGCATGTTTGTTTTTATTTTATTTTTTTTTTTTGACAGAAAAAAATGGGGACAACAGTATCACTAATGGCAGCCGCTGCTTCCTCAGGAATGGGCACAGTATTTTGCCAGGACTGACAAGAGTGCCTCTCCTTTGCCCACTGAGGGGACTCCAACAGCTGAAGAGGACATGGTTAACCCTGGCCCATAGTGGCTGTAAGTCCTACACCAGAGGGGTCTGGTGTAAAAGATTAGTGTCCTGAGGTACAACAGATAGCAACAGCAGAGTCATCCACCTGTGGCTGAGGCAAATTGCTAGACAGCTGTGGTGGCAAAGGCTGTTTGCTTAACCTTTTCTTTTTGTGGCTGGAAGAAGGACTGACTGCGGGACTGGGAATCTGTTCCATGGTCAAGCCAAAAATGATGGCTCTTTCCAGAAGAAGACAAGCAGCAAATGCTAGTAAAACTACTAGTCTAGAAAAGTTACTGTTTTGACAGAAAAAAAAAAAACACAGTGAAAAGCACTTTCAAACACTATGGCAGCCTCACAATGGAAAATAAATACAATTTCTCCAAAGAAAATATGTTTTCAGTTAGTTCACACTACTTTTAAAACTGACAGAAAAAAACAAGTTCCCTGTTTAAAAGTACCTTATAGTCTTGAGACAGTCCATTAAAATGCAATGCTCCTAACTTTAAAATAACTTTCCCGAAGAGGAAACTAATAAAACATCAGTAAGACTACATCAGGAATGCCAGTGAGGAACTAAAAGCTACTACCAAGGCCATTAAGCAAACTGTGAACTTAAATTAGCCTCTCAAGAGAAGGATAATTATACATTCTTGTATACTTACATTAGCAATGCAAAACATAACACCCAGCAGTGTTCTGAACTTATCCCAAATGGCAGCACCCATTCAGGTCCAGTAGGCATAGCATGAATACAAGCAGACAAATGTAGTGCAGACTTTATTCCTGAAACAACTAACTTAACGTCACAAATTCCCAAATCCTATACTCCTCCAAATATCATAAAGTAACATACTAAAAACACCTTTTAAGAGCTTAATTACTACTTCTACATGACCTTATAATTAACCTGTAAGCCTATTCAACAGCAACATACATGCCCTTGTAGAACCTCTACTTAAACTGCATAACCTGAGCTTAACTACAGGAGTTGTCCTTGAAGTATAGAGAACTGCAGTGGTGATGCCCCTATACAAGGCAACCCTATCATGTTCTTGCAAAACTATAGACCTATTAGCCTCACTAAGTTGTTTGAAAAAAACATGGAAAAAAATCATATTTGACTTTATAAACTATGATATCAAAGACCTTATCAGGCTAAACCCATTGGAGCCTGGCTTTGTCAAAGGGAGATCCTGCTTACTCAGTTTACTTAACTTCTTTGAGAAGGTCACACAGTGGTCATTTTGTTCTAACAGCTTAACTGAATCTAGCCAAATCATTCAACACTATAACCCATGCTGGCATCAGTAATAAGTTAAGTGCCTTAAACATAGATCCATATGTGATGAGGTGTATAGTCAATTAGCTGAAAGACAGAACCCACACAACTAAGGTGGCAATTGCCTCCACAGAAGGTATGAAGGTAAGTAATGGTGTGCCTCAGGATTCTGTACTGAGACCCTTCCTCTTCAACAATTACTTCACTGATCTCCAGACAGGGAATCAGGACCTTTAGCTAACTAACTTTGCAGATAACTACAAGCAGAGCATTATTGCCACATTTCCTTCTAATATCTCGTCTTTAAGTCAGGAACCAACCCTCAAACAGTGTATGGAAAAAAGTGCTAAACTTACATGTAAATCTTTATCATACTTTTACATTTAGTAAATAACTTTCTTCTTCAATGTACAGTATAACCAATACTCCACATCAAAATAATAATTTAGTCAGGGGTCTCTGAATCTAAGTTGATAATTCTCTCTCCTTTGACCACCACATAGCAACAGTAATCAACATTTTTTTTTAATTTAGCACAACTAACATCTAAAGACAAATCGAGGTAAAAAAATTGCTATCGCACTGTATGCAGCCATAATTAGACCAGTTATTGAGCAGAACACCCGTTTTGTGATATACCTTTCATCTTCGCAGATCAAATAGCCCTACTAATACCAGAACAAAGGATTTAAATCTCCATCAGCATATAAATAAAATATGCTAGAAAGACAAGTTTATTACACAGCATCGACACAACCTTTAAAATAGACTTTCTTTGCAAGTTAAACTAAGAGGCACCCTAGCATCATCATAATTGAACCTGAATGATTAGATGGGTAACCATAAATTTATGGGTTGGTGGTTGAATTTCCCTTATCCAGGGTCATCAAAGTGGCTGTTCTACAGGTTTGGGGATGTACCCACCGCAAGACATGTTAAAGACATTTAATAGAGTTTCTGATAGGTCATACTTAGTGCTAAGTAAGTTTTCTGGAATATTATCAGTGTTCATGGATTTGATATTCTTTGTTTTAGAAAGGGCTGCTAGAACTTATTTTATTCATTTTATTATTTATTTTTATTTTTATTTTACATTTGTTTACCGGGAAAGTCCGACTGGACACGGGTCCATTTTCAGCGGAGGCCCATGGAGAAAAGCCCCACATTACAATACATTACATCAGAGTAAAAAGAAGTATGGCATATATACACATCAGGACAACATGCTAGTGATTAATAAACATACATATAGCATATATACACACAACAGGACATCATGCTAGTGATTAACATTTCTTACAGTAGACAATCACAGGTACATTTTTTTCTTTTGCAGTTATAACTTTTGTAAAGTAAAAGTACATGGGTTTGGAAATGTACATGGGTTTATACCATAGTGGTCTTAGGGGAGCAGACATTGAAGAAGTAGAGGGGCATTTATAATGGTGAGTGAGATGAAATTCACAATAAATTAGTCTGCTGCAATATCAGCTATTTTTTGGGGGGATTAGAATGGGTAAAATTATAGTGAGTTAGTTCTGAAGTATGACAAATATTGTTTTGCAACTTTCTAAAATAGTTCAAGAAAGATTCACAATTGCTTTTGCCATTTTGAGTTCATAAGCAACTCTGTGTTACCTTACTAGCACACCCAAGCATCCTCTGAAGATGAGGAGTTTGTGACTGCCCTTAAGAACTTAACACTTTCTTCCTTTTATTGCTGATCTTACTTATACAAATATTCTGCTATTAGGGCTTGTTTTTAAATTTACCCAAGTGTTTGACAGAAGCATATACTGTTTTCTCTATGCAGTCATTTAGGTGAGAATAGAACTGAAAGATAAAGGCTTTGGGTCTACTTATAGGGTCAATCTGGGCAAGGATGTAGTCATAACTGTCTATGTCACTAAGTAGCCGTGCAACATTTGCTTTTCAGAATGCCTTAATACCGAAGGGTACCTCCTGTGGAGTGCAAAATTAGTAAGACAAGATCCAGGGTTTTGTGTCCTCAAATAGGAAATGTTTACCATCTCTTTAAGTTAGTTTGCACTTCATCAGTCATGCTTTCCAGTTGTAGTGAAATTAAGCTAGTTTATTGCAGGATAATTGAAGACACATGGAATAAATCATTAAGATTTAAAAGGATATCAGTTATGATGCCAACTCCTTTGATCTCTATTTTGTTTAGATGATGTAATAATAAAAATGACACGAAAGAAGCAATCTGGAAAACAAACTTGAATGTTTCATTCTGTGAAAGAAATGTATAATGTTCTTTTCAGGTGTTAGCACTTTTTTATCTATGATGTGTACTTCATTAGCCAGTAAATAAAAAAAAAAAAAAAAAAAGAAAACCTAGGAGTAGTTGCCTACTCAATGGCTGTGCTGAATTTAAGCAGTATGTTCCCATTCAGTGGTAACACCATGCTATATGGACCAAACCAATGGGAAAACAATAATATGGGGAGTGTTAAATCAAGAATAAGACAATTACTGAAGTAGCATCAGTTAAGCCAATAAAAGCATTTTAGGCTTATTGGATGCCCAGCCTTAATTTTGTCAATAATGATAATAGAACTAGAAAATCAAAGCTGCTTAGAGCAAAACCACACATTTTATCCAGGTCCCAACAAATCCATGTTCTGTTTAGCCACTCAGCCACTTGTATAGTTTTGTAATTCCTGCTACTATATAAAAGGACAAAGACAGTTCCATTCAACTTGTAGCAACATATCCCACAATTCCTCATCATGCTGCAGTAAAATAGCACAGGTATCATTTAATCTTTTAATTTACATTCTGCTGTGAATTGTAAGCTTTCTGATTTCAAAGATTATTAGGAAATTCTCTAGCATGGTCTATGAAAATCCCTATGCCATATGGAGGCAGCAGAGGTACAAAAATCTATTTAGGCCTTTGTATAAATGTGTCTAAATGATGCTCACCTTGATTAAGAGCCTACTAAAGTTTAAAAACCTGAACCACAGTAAGTATGACAGGATATGAACTGGAGCCATAAAAGAAAACGTTGCATTTTGCTGTCCAAGAGTAGTGAGCTTATATGCTGATTTTTTAATATATATTTTAAAAAAGGAACTATTGAGAGGTCATGTTTCAAACAAAATTTAGACCCACCAAAAAACAAAATGAAATATAAGCAGTCTGTAGTATAAGCAATCTCACTGATTTTATTATTCTTATAGGGTGACAAAAAGCATTTATTTCACCTTCTGTTCAATGCCAGTGCCCCACTGTCCATTTCATTATTTTTCTTTACTGATCAATGGTTTGTGCTGGCTACAACACTAGTGTGCCGTACCGTTACCACTAATGAGAATAACTGGGATCATGTCATAGATAATTTGAGGGGACCTATGCAAGGGATAAAGCATTTAGGAGTTGCCTGTGTCCAGGGGGCAGTCCTGGGGTAAATGTTCTGTTTTCTATCCATAAATATAAGTTGCACTTGAATATGGACAGGGTGAACTTTGTTTTATTTGGATCAGGAGTCTGTTCCACAGCCGCGGTATCCTCTGTGAAATATACTGGTTTCATACCTATTCCGCAACAAAATAAAATGCATCATGATGCAAATCCTGTCCTATTCTGTCAAAGGTCTAAGTGACTTAGACAGTAGGGCGAGTAAGGTAATTTAACTGTCCTTGATTTCGGGACTTCACTTTGTTGTCCTTCATTACTTTAAGCTTTACTACTGATTCCTGTGCAGATGCAACACCTGATTCATTCTTCTAAGTGAATTAGATGAGAAATATTTAGTAATTCTATTTAGTTGCTAATTTGGGGACTTTGTCACTCATTTTTGACTTTGTTTCAATTCAGGAGCAGAACAAAATAGAAAAAAAAGTTGAGAGCTGTTGCAATTAAAATAGCAAATGAAATAACTACAGGACAAGGTAGAATAACGTACTCCAAGCACTATGTGAACTGTCGCCATCTGTAGTCTCTCTCTTTAGCAGTAAGAGATAGCAAAGACCGAAGTGAAGTCAAAGGGGAGAAATGAAGTGCTCCAGTTAAATTTATAAAGCAACAGCAGCACTCTCCCCACACACACACAGAACCAGGTCAGCTGCTCTTCTTTAAAAGAAAGAAAAAAAAATCACACTATTTATTTATTTACTTGTATATTTATTTTACCACCCTACCATATTTCGGTGTTTAAGAACTTAGTCACTGTTGTTGACTCTGGATTTAGACATTTTATAGCAGGACAGTCACTGTTGTCACTTCTTAGATTACAGACCATGGGAGGCGGGTTTGTCCAACAGAATGTGTGAATTCACAGGCAGAAATTGAATTGCCTGACACCGGTTAATGCACAGAACAAAAGAATGGTCCACTGACAGCCCCAGTGTGTGAATTCCATTAAGCACTGCAGTTTCAGCTTGGGAATTCCCATGGGGCAAAACCACGGGGGACCAGTTTAGCTCTTTCTTCTTCTTTTTTCAAGATGCAGAGGTAGAGCAAATCAAGGCAGACAGTCACGCTGATGAAAAAGTGGAGGGAGGTGCCCATTCCCCACTCCTTATGGTTCCAGCGCCCATACGCAGATATCATATTTTAATATGATGCCTTTGTTTAAAGATATGTATGTGTAAGCATATCACATGTGAGTCTGTGTGTGTTGCATTATTTTTACTTTGGCATCTTTCAAAATATGGGTTCTTGAAAATAAGGTGTTGCATAGAAAGAGTTTTTTTTATTTTTATACCAGTTTACTTTCTTACATTACTATTCTGTGACAGTCAGAGCTTAATCTAAGTAAACATGACTATTATGCTTGTATATCATTTTGTCACTGTATTTTTACATTTCTGTTTATGAGTAGTGGCATCCCATAACACTATTGGAAATGGAAGGAGTTGTACTAGTAGATATGCAAATGCCATGCTAGTTAGTTGTCCAGATTTTTGGCCTAATGTATCTACTTTTCAAGAGCCTTTGCCCAGGTTTCTAGTAATGCAGGTCAACAGGTATGTTGCCTGGATGATATCTCTCTCCATTTGGTAGCTGTGTTGTCACTAATAGGGAATGACTGAGTGCAAATTATGGGAGGAACAACTGATGGTAGGCAGATGGGAAGAAATAAAATAACACTTATGCAAACACTTTTATAGACTGTGAGGGAAACATTTCTAAACCAAAGTAATGAAAGAATGCAATTTCTCTTCCTTGACTGAAACACATTTTTTCCTTCAGATTCCTCAAAAATAAAAACCTTTTGTACCTTGCACTTCTCTTTTTTTATTTTTATTCTGTGACAACAATGGAGATGATAGGCTAAGACTGGCCAGTATTCTAAATGTGTTTTCTGCATGGAACAATAGGATGTTTCTGAGATACTTGTAGAGATAAGTAGGAATATTTCTTTAATGTTCTTGCATGCATTAGAACCAAAAGACCCTCTTCTAATATATTAGCATTTTTTTACTCTAAACATTTCATAAAACAAAACTATTCAGATCGGCAAAAACAGTTTCAACTTCTAGCAAACAACCCAATCCAAGTTTCGGCCAAATAAATATGTTACATAAGTTTGAGGTACAATAATAAAGCCACAGACTACTTCTAGTCTCCACTTCACTTCAAACAGTAGCTCATATACAGCATGAACAATAAATGTTTAAAAAGAACTCCCCGATAGCTGATAAATCATAAGCAGGGCAATTCTCATATACTGCATTATCATTCAGTAGATTTATTCTCTTTCATTCTTTCCTCAGCTTTCGTTATATTCACACATTCAAATTTAAATCCATGCTTATCTCAACATTTTGCAGTATAAAATTTGTTTCCATTGATTTGGCATTTTAAAGTGCAGTCTCTTACAGCACATATGATTTCAGTTTCCTTCTTTTCCGTAATCTTAGTCTGGTACACCAGACATGAAAAAGTCAGTTCACTGGGTCATCAATTTATTTAAACGGCTACCCTTTCCCCTAGGCAAGAAAGACAATATATATTTCAATGCAAGGATTTAGACCAGATTATGCACCCATTTAAGTAATTATAACTCTTAATTCTGATAGATTTCTTTTCTGGTTAAAATGCCACAGATGTAGATCATCAGTTCTCTGTAAAACTTAATAATCATAACAGTATATGTTCCAGCATATGTCAGGTTTGGCCTATCCAATGTCATTTAAAAAAGCAGAGAAATTAAACTTTGCAGAAAGGCAATTTCTGCCTTCAGTAACTGTCATTAAAGCCAGGTATAAGAAGCCCAAATAGAGAATTGTCAAACCTCATTTAATACAAAAATATGAAACATGCAAACTATTGCTAGATGAGTCCCTTAGTAAATACTACAGGCATTCTCCTAAATTGTCATCAGTTCCCCAATACCTGCCAGAACTTACCTACAAACACTGCTCAGCTCTATACTCCAGTACTCGACACAGATGCCATCTGGGATTTTAACAGAAAAATATTTTTTCTCAAATGTTGAACTTTTAGCCTGTAGGGCCTTAATTATTTATCTAAACCAAAACTGAAATGATGCTCGCAGGCTCAAAGGGCATGCACGTCATGCATGCCCTGCATGTTGATAATGCCGAGGGATACACTGGTGGTATGTGATGACATCAGCATGCATGACCATAAAAAAATGAAAATAAAAAAAAAATGAAATTGGGATTTAAAGGGGCCAGTCAGGGATTTGTGACACCCTAAAAGTGGTAAATTTCAGTACAGACTGTATGGTTGAGAGGTATGCATCACGGCTGAGGTGCCGGTACACTGTACAGGCACATGCCATCACAACAAAAGCCCTGCTTAGTAGTAAGATCTGGGCTTCATAGTGTCATTCTCTGGGGATCAACTGTGATATCTGATCAGTGTCTGTTTAGTGTTTTGAGTTGTTTTCCACAGTCTGTATGGGTTTTCCCCTTCATATTGTGGTTTCCTCCAGAAACATGCTAATCAATCAGATATAGCTGGTCAATTTGTTAACATATATTTGTCTACACATATATGCAAAACAACTTTAGAGCAGAAGATCTACTAACAACTCTAAACCACTGCATCTGGTCCCCCTATCTAGCCTTCCCCTAGACAAGACAGTAGACTACTTTAACTCCACATTCCTGAGCATACTTAACCAACTTGCCCCCCCCCCCCCCAGAATGATTTGAACAAAGTCCAACTCTGCCCCCTGGCTCACCAAAAGTACCTGACTCCTACTAAAACAAATGGATAAAGCACAGGACACTTGGCGTGACAACAAAACTAATAATAACAAGCAACAATTTCTTGAATTAAGAAATAAAGTAAAAAAACAAATAAGGTCAGATAAAATGCCATTACTCCAATATACAAAATAAACATCATGCTAACCCTCAAAAATTCTGGGTGGACATAAATAAAATTATCCAACCAGGCAAAGCTGACACCCCAGCCCCAAACATTGACACATCTATAAGTAATGCTGCAACGCAGTACAATGAATATTTTACCAACTCCATTTTAAAACTATCATCGAATTCTCCACATACTACCTCACAAACTTACCAAACTCCCCATCCGACTATAACTATTTCTCCTTCCAACCATTTCAGACCAGTACAATCCACAAATATCTGTCCAAATTAAGGCCCACTACCCTGGCTGCTGATAAACTTCCATCAGAATATTTCCGAATCACAGCCAAGGCTATATCATACCCTGTCTCTATAATCATAAACAGGTCAATCTCTGAGCAAAAAGTCCCAACACTCTGGAAATATCACATATAATACCCCTTCACAAAGGTGGAAACTCGACTGAGTTATCCAACTACCATCCGATAGCCATACTAGCCTCACTCTCAAAAATCCTAGAGAAATGCATTCATTTTCAGTCACTAAAATACCTTCTCACTAACAATCTGTAGCCAAAACTCAACATGGTTTCCGACCTGACCACAGTAGCACCACTGCCCTCATCAGTTTCTCCAATCATGTCAATCAACGGTGAAATATAAGCAATCTGGTATCAACTGACTTTTTAGATCTCTTGAAAGCATTTGATACAGTCTCCCATAGTAAAGACTTGACTGTTTTCTCAGAACTTAAACAAAATAACTCTGCATTCCTATTGTTTAAAGACTATCTTTCTAACTGACAACAGGCCATCAAGTGGCATGACAATCTATCTCCTCTTCTTCCTGTCAACCTAGGAGTGCCTCAAGGATCTATACTTGGTCCCTTGCTCTTCACAATATTCACAAACAACCTCCATAAAGCTAACCTTCATGCAAGATTAGTACAATACACCAACAACTCTGCCCTAATCTGCTCTGCCCCCTCTCTCTAACTTCTACAGAAAATAACCCAAGAATCCTTCACTGCGGTTGAAACTTGGTTAGCAGACTCCCAATTAATACTTAACCCCAAAAAACTCAATTTATGCTCTATCATCCCTCCAAAGCTATAGAACCCACTCCCCCTTTCACAATAATCACCTCAGACAACACCCATATCACACCAGTCGCACACACCAAACTAATAGGTGTTATCATCAACCAAAACATGAAATTCGACAAGCATATAGCTCAAACTATAACTAAGGTGCACAAAAAAGCTAAGAACACTCTACAGAGGTAAAGACTACCTGACCTCATATAGTAAAACTGCCATAGCAAGAACCGACTTACTGTCCACATTACTATATGCCTCTCCTATCCTACTTAACCTAAATAAAGGGGATCAAAACAAACTATCCAATTGCTATAACAAGATAGCTAAATTTGCTACTGACTCTTCCTATAGATCTCACCATTGCCTAGCCCTTCACAAACTGTCCTGGATGGAATTACCTAACTTACTCATCCTTAATCAACTCACCCTAGCTCATCAAATTCTCTATTACCCTAACAAAACCACAGCCCTACACGGCCTAATCAACCATTACACCAACAGCTGTCAGCTAAGATCCACCATTAAGAGTGTGGTAGACGTATACAAAAGTAAACATAACTCAGGTGACTCCCTATATTCTTGTATTATTGCAAAAACACTTGAAGTAAGGACATAGACAAACAAAGTCAGTTTCAAAAATCAGCTAAAATCCTACCTCACCAAGTCTTGGATTTGTACATGTTTTGACCCAAGCTAACATGTTTAAGACCCATCTAGCCTCATTAATACATGATATATCTGTTATAAGGTCTTCCTATATCTACAAAACAAATCTACAAGGAATTATGCATAAGTATTTTCAGCTCAGCTTTGCTGTTATGTTCAACAATGTTTGTGAAGTTATGTTTAAAAATACTGTGACAATTTCACATTGTTATGTTTAACATTGTTGTGAATTTTCTTATCTCTCCACTGTATTACTAATACTCCTGCGGGAATCTTTGACAAAATTGTTAGCTTCTTTTCTAAATTTGTTGCATTCTTTTTCTTTGGACTGACATTTTATATTATTATAAGTTTCATAGACTGTCAAATTGTATGGAGCATTTCTCCCCAGGCCTTTGCTGAAAATGGGCAACCCTGCCCAGTCGGACTTCCCCAATAAACAAATGTAAAATAAATAAATAAATAATATATATGTATATACAGTTTTTTTTTGTGACTGTATGTACAGGCTAGGGTCCCCTTCACATGGTCGACTTTTCATAAAGTCAACTTTCATATGGCCGAGACCATATGATCGACTTTTGAAAAGCCAACCATGGGGAACCGCTATCTCTGCACAGTGCGAAATGGGAAAATTTCCCACTTCCACACTGTAGTGCAATCTCAGAGTTGGTATATTAAAGTTACGGGGGTGTGGGGTGCATAGCCCCCCATTGGGGGTGCAGGGGGGCATAGCCCCCCTGCTAACAGTTTAAGGTAAGTGTTTGTTGTGTTTTTATGTTTATTTTACATGGTCGGCATTCTGAAAGTCGATCATATGGTCTCGGCCATGTGAAAGTCACCTTTCTGAAATGTCGACCATGTAAAGTAGACCCACTGGCTAATAGATGTAATGAACATGATTTTGTGAGTCTAATGAACTATACATCATAGATAAAAAGTGTTAACACCTCAAAAGAAAATTATAAATCTTCCTTCAAAGAATGAAACATTCAAGTGTGTTTTCCAGCTTGCTTCTTTTGTGTGATTTTTATTATTGCATCATCTAAACAAAACAGAGATCAAAGGAGCTGGCATCATAACTGATATCCTTTTAAATCTTAATGCATTTATTCCACATGTCTTCAATTATCCTGCAATAAACTAGCTTAATTTCACTACAAATGGAAAGCATGACTGATGAAGTGCAAACTACCTAGAACAGATGGTAAACATTTCCTATTCGAGGACACAAAACCCTGGATCTTATCTTACTAATTTTGCACTCCCCAGGAGATACCCTTTTGGAGAAATACTTCTGTATTCAGACATTCTGAAAAGGAAATGTGCCACAGCTACTTAGTGACATATATAGTTTTTTATTTTTATTTTTTTTTATTGTATTTTACATTTGTTAACAGGAACAGTCCGACTGGATACAGGTCCATTTTCAGCAGAGGCCCGGGGAAAAAAGCTCCAAGTACATTAATTTTTAACATTAAAAGCCATTACTTGTGACATTCATTACAGGCAGATTAACATTGTGAAACTAAGTGACATATATTGTATACACTCTCAGTAATTATGAGAGCAACAGGTAAGACAGTGTAAACACATTCATAATTATGAGGAGCAATACATGGAATTCATTACAGTAACTACTAGACAAATGTATGAGCAGTTAGTAATGCTCTCTTAAAAGGCCGGAAAACATTTCCTATCCTGTAGTAATATTAGGACTATGGGTAGGCTGGGAAGGTAGCATATTTTACTGTGGTGCAGAGAGATTAGCCGATGAATGTTTTGACTACATCCATGCCCAGATTGAACCTATAAGTAGACCCACGGCCTTTATCTCTCAATTCTATTCTCAACTAAATGACTGCATAGAAAAAGCAGCACCTACTTCTACTAAACACAAGCCCTAATAGTAGAATACGCACATAAATAAGCTCTGCAACAAATGGAAGAAAGTGCTAAGTTCTTAAGGACAGTCACAAACGTTTCATCTTCAGACGATGCTTGGGTGTGCTAGTAAGGTAGCAGTCAGAAATCACAGAGCTACTTAGGAACTCAATATGGCAAAAGCAATTGTGAATCCTTCTTTAACCATGTTAGAAAGTCACGAAACAATATTTGTCATACTTTAGAACTGACTCATTATAATTTCATCCATTCTAATTCCCAAAAAATAGCTGATATTGTAGCTGACTAATTTACTATGAATTTCATCTCACCCACCATTATAAATGTCCCTCTGCTGCCCTCCTAAGATTACTATGGCATAAGTCCTAACAGCCCTTTCTAAAACAAAGAATATCAAATTTATGGACACTGATAATATTCCAGAAAACTTACTTAGCACTAAGTATGACCTATCAAAAACTCTATTAAATGTCTTTAACATGTCTTGCAATGGGTACATCCCCAAACCTGTAGAACAGCCACTATGAAGACCCCAGTAAATTCAACCACCAACCCATAAATTTATGGGTACCCATGTAATCATTCAGGTTCACTTACAATGATGCTAGGGTGCTGCTTAGTTTAACTTGCAAAGAAAGTCTATTCTAGAGGTTGTGTAGGTAATAAACTTGTCTTTCCAGCATATTTTATTTATGTGCTGATGGAGATTTAAATCCTTAGTTCTGGTATTAGTAGGGCTATTTGATCTGTGAAGATGAAAGGTACATCATGAAAGGGGTGTTCTGCTCAATAACTGGTCTAATTATGGCCGCATACAGAGGAATACTAAATTTTTACCTGGATTTGTCTTTAGATGTTAGTTGTGCTAAATAAAAAAAAACTTTTTTTGATTACTTTTGCTATGTGGTGGTCAAAAGAGAGGTAATTATCAACTTACATTCAGAGACCCCTGACTAAATTATTATTTTGATGTGGAGTATTGGCTATGCTGTATATTGAAGGAGAGAGTTGTTTACCAAATGTAAAAGTATGATACTGATTTGCATGTAAGTTTAGCACTTTTTTCATACACTGTTTGAGGGTTAGTTCCTGCCTTAATGAAGAGATATTAGAAGGAAATGTGGCAATAATGCTCTGCTTGTAGTTATCTGCAAACTTAGTTAACTAAAGGTCCTGATTCCCTGTCTGGAGATCAGTGAAGTAATTGTTGAAGAGGAAGGGTCTCAGTACAGAATCCTGAGGCACACCATAAGTTGCCTTCATACCTTTTGTGGAGGTAATTGCCACCTTAGTTGTGTGGGTTCTGTCTTTCAGCTAATTGACTATAAACATCATCACATATGGATCTATGTTTAAGGCACTTAACTTATTACTGATGCCAGCATGGGTTATAGTGTTGAATGATTTGGCTAGATTCAGTTAAGCTGTTAGAACAAAATGAGCACTGTGTGACCTTCTCAAAGAAGTTAAGTAAACTGAGTAAGCAGGATCTCCCTTTGACAAAGCCAGGCTCCAATGGGTTTAGCCTGATAAGGTCTTTGATATCATAGTTTATGAAGTCAAATATGATTTATTCCATGATTTTGCAAACAACCTAGTCAGGCTAATGGGCCGATAGTTTCGCAGGAGCATGATAGGGCTGCCTTGTATAGGGGCATCACCACTGCAGTTCTCTATACTTCAGGGACAAATCCTGTAGCTAAGCTCAGGTTATACAGTTTAAGGAGGGGTTCTGCAAGGGTATGTATGGTGCTGTTGAACAGGCTTACAGGTAAAGTATAAGGTCATGTAGAAGTAGTACTTAAGCTCTTAAAGTGTGCTTTTAGTATGTGTTACTTTATGATATCTGCACTAAATCTGTCTGCTAGTATACATGCTATGTCTACTTAACCTGAGTGGGTGCTGCCATTTGGGATAAGTTCAGAACACTGCTGGGTGTTATGTTTTGGGTTCCTAATGTAAGCAAAGAAGAAAGTGCAATTATCCTTCTCTTGAGAGGCTAATTTAAGTTCACAGTTTGCTTACTAGCTCTGGTAGTAGCTTTTAGTTCCAAACTGGCATTTCTGGTACAATCGTACTGATGTTTTATTACTTTCTTCTGCAGGAAAGTTATTTGAAAGTATTGTGTTTTAATGGACTGTCTAGAGTCTGTAAGGCACTTTTAAACAGAGAACTTGTTTTTTTTCTGTCAGTTTAAAAGTAGTGTAAACTCACTGAAAACATTTCTTCTGTGGAGAAATTGTGTTTATGTTTCCATTGCGGGGCTACCATAGTGTTTGAAAGTGCTTTTCACTGTGTTTTTTTCTGTCAAAAAAGTAACTTTTGTAGACTTGTAGTTTTACTAGCACTTGCTGCTTGTCTTCTTTTGGAAATAGGCACCATTTTTTGCTTGACCATGGAACAGATTGCCGGCCCCAAAGTCAGTCCTTCTTCCAACCAAAGAAACCTTTTTTTTGGTCCTTAACTAAAATGTTGAGGAGAGCACCAGAATAAGTAGATACCATGCTGACCAAAATATAAAACTAATGCATTTAACATAATCATTAAATAAAATGGTGAGGCAAGCACCAGAATAATTAGATACAACTCTGACCAAAATATAAAACGAATGTATTCTAACATAATCATTAAAACACTATTAAAATGTTTCTAGACACTTATCTGGCACCTCCTAGCATAGAAAAGCATTCAAAAGACATTCGTTCATACAAGCCTATGGGAACTATAGGAACTAAGTAAAATACTGTTACATATATAGTTTACTAAAGCATTGTGATCAGAGTATTCCTTTGAAATAAATGGGAAACAGTAATTCAAATTTAACTGAAAATGGATCAATGCAATATGTGAAGCTCTACGTTATGTAACACATGAAATGCCATGAACTGTAACATGAACTTGATTTCATGATTAATGGCTTTACCACTCATGAGACTTGCTCTTTAATCTTATAGTACCTGGCATGTCATGTATCACACTCCATACTCCCACATATTTTTATTTATAAGCTGGCTTTTACTTTAGGGATGGCGAATGAGCTTTGTGAAGAATAGTGATGCCAAAAAAATCATATTCCCTACCCCTGCAGTGCAAACTGTAGTACTAATCTAACTCCAGGCCTTCCATATTCCATTTATCTTTTATTCTGGATTTTATGTAGTTGCAGGTATTCCATTGATGGCAGTGAGTTATTGTTTTTGAATGTTTTCCAGGCATAATTGCATTACTTGAATCACTGTGTCTCTCTGTGCAGATTTGGTAAGCATTTTATAGTTGCACATATATTACTGTATAAATGCACTTGTGTAGTATATATAGTTGTATTTGTTTTGCTTACTTTACATTTCCTGGTTTTCTGAGTGTGGGTGCAATGATCATACCTTGTATTTGTTTAAATGTGCTTTTTAAATTCTGTTTCTTTGCTTTATCACTGGGAACTTCAAACTTTCACAGCCAGAAAGCCACAATGTGGGGGTAGACACAAGTGTCGTTCATTGAAGAGCTGCCTGATACCACAGCCAAGATCAACACAGGCATATCATCTTATGAAAATAAAAGCATGCATGTTTACGCAGACAGACCTACTGTAACAACTGCAAATAGAAAAGCCATTCTTTCTTTGTGAGTTTCTTATTTACTCTCTCTT
Source organism: Protopterus annectens (assembly GCF_019279795.1). Lineage (NCBI taxonomy): Eukaryota > Metazoa > Chordata > Ceratodontiformes > Protopteridae > Protopterus > Protopterus annectens. The sequence goes on along the minus strand of NC_056745.1, from coordinate 948,385,662 downwards.
CCCCATCTCTTCCGACCTCCTCTGATTGATTCCTATAGTTATCATGCAGTATTTTATATCCCCTACTAATTATCCCTTTTTAATAGCAGCTTCTGTTGTAGATTCAACTAAAAACTCAACCAGTGCAGGTCTTCCATGTAGGATTCCCCTATTCCTTTCTCTTTGCCTATGCGCTGATATTAATCCCTGACTGGGAAGGTAATCTCTGCCCTGCAGTCCAAACATCTTCTTGGCCTAATTTCATTCTATTACCTTTCCCTGTCTAATTAATTGTTCCCAATACCTTGGCTCTTTTGCCAGCGTCCGCCAGTAAATTATATCCCCCTCTTGCTTGTTCTGTCTAATTGCAGTTATCCCTTTCAGCAAAATCTCCTTTCTCCATTCCTGTATTGGCTTAGTTTTTAACATACTTTCTGCTACTTTATGAATATAATATTCGGTATGCCTGTTATTATTCTCCTTAAGGATCTGGGTCCAAAACCCACTCTTTCCTTATTTCTTCAATTAGCCCCCATCTTCATCATTATCCATTTCATGATTAAATGTAGCTGCTGCTTGTGTGATGTATAAGAGCCTTAATTGTGTAATTCTAAAATAATCCTTCAAATCAGATAATCCTAAACCTCCTTGTTGTATTGGAAGGACCAGCTTATTTCACTTGACTCTTGCCCTCCTCCTCTCACAGATAAAATGCTTCAACTCTTTAATAATTACTATTCACAACTTCTCCTCTGGTTGATAAAAATATTCTTGACCCATGCATAAAACTAAAAGGACTGAAAATAATTTTGCTGTTTGTATCCTGCTACACATATCCATATGCATGAGCTTCCATTTTCTCAGTTTTTGTATTATCCTTTGTTTAGTCTCTTCCTACATATCCTTAGTTGCCATAACAGAATCCCTTTTAACCCATACTCCTGAATACTTAATTTTGCCATGTCCCCATAAATATGGGTATTGACAAACCAGTTCACGTGTGGGTACATAGTTTACAACTATAGCCTTTGTTTTATCTTCAGTAATTTTATATATAGAAAAATAAAACAGAAATGCCTCTGAATATGGGTATTGCTGAACCAATTCATGTGTGAGTACATAGTTTACAGCTATAGTCTTTGTTTTATGTTCAGTAATTTTATATATAGGAAAAAAAACAGAAATGCCTCAGAATGCTCCACAGCACTGAGGTGCCCTTTTCTGATTCTGTCACGTAGAAAATACTATCATCTGCACATAAAGCCAACTTTCCTTGAATAACATACCAATTATATCCTTGAATTTCTATAACTCTTATTTTCCTTGCCAATGGTTTCTTAATATAATGCAAATAAAAAAGGGGAAAGAGTACACTCCTGCCTGGTACCTCTGTTCAGACACAACTTATCAGAAAGGAAACCTCCCACTTTGATTTTTGCTTCCAATCTCTCATATATTCTCCTAATTCATCTTATTATTGTAGCTGGAAATGCAAATGCTTCCATTGCCCTTCTCATAACATTCCAGCTTACTGTGTCAAGTGCTTTCTCTGCATCAAGACTCACCAACAACAACAGTATTTTCTTGCATTCTGCTTCCCTCTGGATCAATATTTGTTGCATTAATGTTGTCAAATGTTTACCTCCCCTCCACAAAATGACATTGATCGATACCTTTCAATTTTGGCAACATCTTTGCCATTCATTTAGGCATTATAGACATAAAGACTTTATATTCATGGTTTAAAATTGAAGTGGGTCTATATGAAGCTGGATCTGGTAGGCCTTTACCGTCTTTAGGTATTACAGCCATTGTAGCTTTTTCCAGGATGTTGTTGCTTCCCCTCCTTTTAGAATACTGTTAAACAAAACCTTCCAGAGCTTTATCACCTTCTTCCCTCCTAGCTTCCAAAATTTCATTGCAATACCATCTATTCCTGTGGACTTTCCTGCAGATTGATTATACATCACTATTTTTATCTCATCTCCTCCTGTCTTAACTTTTAATTGTTGAGCCTTCTTTACTTTTAACCTTGGCATATATAAGTCTTCCATACATATTTCCATTTGGGATTTTTCTTTGTTTCCTCTCTTCTCTGCTTTATACAAATGTTCACAAAGTTTCCAAAACATATGCAATACCCCTGCAGGATCTATGGTTATTTTTCTTGTTATAGGCTTGTTATAAGCTCCTTATGTTTGGCAATAAACCTTTCTACATTCATTTGCCTAAGTCATTGTGTTAAATGTTTTTGTACTCTGGAGTTATCATCCAGGTACTCCCTTATCTTCTGTTTAGCACTATACAATTGCACCTCTTCTTGTTCTGTGAGATTCCCCTTTTTCTGTAATATTTTAACCTTTGTCAACCCCTCTAAATAATTCTTGTTACTTCTTATCCATATCTGTTTTTCTTTTGTTTCTACCTTATTTTTAAACTTCATTTTCATTTTATACCACTCAATAGCTATAACATCTGGAGTACTTTCTATCCTTTCCCACTATCCACTCCTTCACTTGTTCTCTTTTTAAAAAAGTAGGTGAGGAAGTGCCAGCGTTTCATCTTTACTTCATTACCCTGCACTTCTATCTTAGTAATTATTGGTGCATGATCTGAAATAATTAGATGTGTGTCAAAGGCCTGAATTAAATGTACATGTTTTCATGAAATATAATTTCTGTCTAGTCTAGTCTAACAAAGTTATTGTACCTTGGTGAATTAATATGTAAATTCTCCCTGAGTTCCTACTACTGACTTCATGTCTTCCATACTAAAAATTTTCATAAATTTCTTCAGAAATATACCCTCTTATATTTTCCCTTTTTGGCTTCCCCAGATATATCCTCATTGCTGCAAATTAAATTCCAGTCACCACCTAAAAACAATATTTCAAGCTAAGGCTGATTATTTCTCCCCAATTTTTCTTTAAGTTCCATAATAGAAGTTTTATGTGGAATATAAATACATACCAGTCTGACTCTCATCTCTTGCCAGTAGACTCTTACTACTACAAATCTATTCTATCACTATTAAAGCTCCTCTAGCAATTAATGTTAGTACTCCTCTTTTCCTTTGTCCCTGGTATTCTGCTGAATATCTACCTTGAAATCCTTTCTTTATCAAATCCACATGCTTAGTTCTTTCCAAATGTGTCTTATGTGGCACTGCTATTCGCAGTCAGCATTTTTTAATATAATTAAATATTCTTTCCTTTTTGTCTATACCTGTGAAACTATTCACATTCCAAGATAATATGGAAAGTGTAGCCATTATGATAAGAAGTCATTATTCCCACCTGCTATATATGACAGCTTCTTTAAATGTCTATTTCCAGGTTTTGTCATACATGCACCCACTACTGTTTGGCAAGTTAATTGTTTATACAGTTTTTTCTTATCATCAGCACTGGAACCCATGACACATTTTCAAGACATTTTGTTGTAATGAAAACCCTGAAACAAATAACCAAATATACCCTTTGAGCACCGCCATAACATGCTAATATAATTCCAACACACAAAACTATGTACAGCTTCAAATAATTAAGTTTAACCATCCTAACAGGAACAATTGTCCCAAACAGACAGCTACAAACAGAAACCTTAAATTACCTAAAACTGAGGTTATCCAGGCTAAGACATGTGTTATTGCTTGGGCTTCTACTTACACAAATTGGTGTCTGTTCTTTTTTATCTTTATTCCCTTCCTAGATATGAAAGACAATTTGTATGCTTTCAGAAAACATAAACTTTTAGCCTTTAAGAAACCAGTGCTCCTGGTTTTTATTACCCTGTTATTGGCTTGTTCCAATGGAAATGTAAGAGAAAAAATGTCGTTCTCACCTGCAGGCTTCTAAAGACAAGCTGAAACATTTTTTGCTGAAGGAAAACTTCATTATATGCAGTGTTCTCTTATTTACTTGTTTCTACTAAGCATTTGTTATAAGATTAACGAAGTGTCTTAGTCCAGACTTTCACCCATGCAAAAGTAGTGAAAAAGTTTCAGCTTTACATATATTAGTATCTGTGAACTTTTGCACCACATCTCCCACTCAAGATTACAGCCTATTAACATAAACATGCTTTTATCTAAACTATTTTCTCTTTTTGCATTGCAATGCTCATATTTTTAATACCAAAAAGAATAAAGAAAGAGACAAAACGACACCTATTTACTTTAGTATCTTTATCACATATAAGTAAAGCTAACAATGCTTTACTATAAAACATGCAATGTATATCATGAAAATTTTCACAGAAATACTGCTAAGAACAGGAATTGTTTTACTTACAGTTACCTCTTTCCTTCCTCTTCCCCTCCCCTCAGAGTCCTTCCAAACTTTAATGACATGAACTGAGGCAAAGGTTCACTCTTTCCACTTTTTCTTATACATATTTCACAAATGCAAATGATGCTTAGCAGTCTTGCATTTATTCACTAATTTCCATGTTGCTGTTTTTTTTCCTTGTTCATCTCTATCTCCCAACTCCAGATTACATTTCAATTCCAAGGTACCTCTGATTCTGCTAGTCAATTCCTATGCTTTTCTCTGTCTCTCAAGCATTTTCCTTTGGAACTATGAAAAAGGTTTCACTGGCAAAGTCTCTGCATGTGAATTGTTATCAGAAGACTGAGAAGCATGAGTCCCCTTCTGCTTGATGCTCTCTTTTTGTTGGACAGTATTTGTATTTCCTCTTCAGCATGTTCTGTGTCAAGAAATTACTTTGATGGTCCAGGAAAAAAAAAAATATTTTGAAGATGGCTGGATACTGCAGCCTGAATCTCACGCCTGCCTCTCGACATTCCCTGATTGTTGGAATAAATTTATTTCTCTTCTGCCTCGTGTACAGTGAATAATCATTTCCAAGAAACACTCTACTATCTCTACCTTTTAATACTTTGCCCTTTTGCCACAGATTTATAAGGATCAACTATTTCTGCTGGTAGGTTTGCATCTTTACTAATGCAGGTCTTGGCTGCTTTCTCATGGCCAGATTTGGGGCATACACACAGTGTACCCTTTCAATAAACAGTCCCTGCTGTGGAATATCAGTCTAGTTGCTTATTTATACCGTCATAAAATTTATATACTCTGCTCCTTACAGTTTCTCTGGTACAGCAGAAAATCTCATATTTTCCCAACACAGTTTGTCTTCTAATTCTACCATTTTTGAAACATCTCTTCTTGAACACTTTCATACTCAACCAGCCTTTTCCTTATTTTATCCTCTGATTTTTACAGTTTTATCAGCTCATCTGAATTTCTTTTTAAAGCCTCTTCCTTTTTACCCCAGCCTTTTTTTATTTGAGTTGTTATATTTCTTTAGTGTTTTGTTTATTTTAATCAGGTCTGAGCACATTTGACCTATTTTTTCCTCTAGATTACTGGAAGTCATGTCTTGCACCAAACCTGGAGTTGAACTGCTTTTTGTTGAATAGCTGCAGGATTCCTCCCAGTCAAAGTTTTTTTCTTCAGCTTTTCTATATGATTTTCTTTCAGGCTCTCTTAGTTTTTCTTTGCTGATGTCAAGGTAGTGCACTTACAACCAGTAACTTCATTTACTAAAAGTGACAGAGTTCCTGACCCTTGGCTTTCAGCTTTTTTTTTTTTCACAGTGGGAGAGCTGAAGTTAAGCAGTTAATCAATGTACGTCATCTTGGAATGTCTGCCTAATTACACTTTGAACACATAAATGCCTGTGTGTGTGTGTGTGTGTGTGTGTGTGTGTGTGTGTGTGTGTGTGTGTGTGTGTGTGTATATATATATATATATATATATATATATATATATATGTGTGTGTGTGTGTGTGTGTGTGTGTGTGTGTTTGCATATATATATATCTATGGGTCTACCTCATTTGTACTAAGTTTCACTACTTCGAAATCCACTTGGTCGAGACCAGTTATTCGAAGTACTGAAACTTCAAAATGAAGTACAGCGATCAAAATACAGCGCAAAATGGTAATATTCCCTTTTCCTCACTGTAGTGCAATCTCGGAGTTGATATATTTAAGTAGGGGGTGTGTGGGGAAACATGTTTTCTGTTTTTTTTTTTTTTTACAGTCAGCAGATTCGACAACTAGACTTCATTGAAAGTGCACTTTCGTTGAAATGTACTTTCAATGAAGTGGGCATCTACTTTGTTTGTATGATGTAACGTATTTTCAAACAAACAAAGTAGATCCATATATATATATATATATATATATATATATATATATATATATATATATATATATATACAAGGTGGCACAGTGGTGCTGGGGTTAGTGTTGTCGCCTCACAGCAAGAGGTTCTCTGGTTTGATTCTCAGCTAGCGAGCCTTCTGTGTGGGGTCTCCATGTCCTCCCTGTGTTTGCGTGGGTTTCCTATATTCATTTCAATTTGCTAACTAGATAAGTGCAGTGGTCTGCTGACCCTTTTCTGTCACAACCCGAATGTTGAATACAATGCAGTGATACATACAGGAGCAATATACAAAACATTCCATATACAGATGTAAATATACAAAATATATACAAGTATATACCTGTTCTTTTACAAAATTTACATTGGTATATTATTTACACCAAATAATAATTAGCATTAGTAGTATATAGCTTTAACCTTCTGTGCTACACAGACATACTCTTAGAAAAACACAGTAAAGTACCTGTTTACACTTGTAATGCAAATGAGAGGTACAAGTTCAGCCACTAAAAAGGTATGCTTAACTGATTTGCCTACACTTCATCTGGAGAGTATTGAACTCCTGCCTAACACATGAGATAAATATAAGAGAAACATGATAACCAAATCATTACACTAATACTGATAGGCAGTAGCTAAAATGCACAAAAATTTGCAAATGTTAGGATGTGCTATAAATCCCAGCAAGCAGAATTCCATGAGAAATACTTAAGCAATAACCCACACCTGGGTGTGGGTAATGCTGGATTTACCCACGGTTGGTGTGGTTTTGTCACAAGGGCGAAGCCCAAGTGGCCAAACAAAGATAACTGCGGGTAAATCCAGCATTACCCACACCCAAAAGTGGGTTATTGCTATTATACAATGGCATTATTTAAGAAAAAGATACGTACTTTTCTTAAATAATGGCATTGTATAATGCCTCTGTGCTGCCCTTCAGCAGCTGTCTGGTATTCTGCAGCAGTTCTGATGTACTGTGCATGCATATGCTTATGCAGTACATCAGAGCTGTGGGTGGAAGTAACGGAGAAAGCAAGATCTCTGTTGCTTTTTAGAAACTGTCTCACTATGTTAAAGGAGTTTAACATAGTGAGACAGCTTTAAAAAAGCAACGGAGGTCTTCCTTTCTCCGTTGTTTTTTTAAGGCAGTCTCACTATGTTAAATGGGTTTAACATAGCGAGACAGCCTTACAAATAGCAATGAAGAAAGGAAGACCTCCGTTGCTTTTTTTAAAGCTGTCTCGCTATGTTAAACTCCTTTAACATAGCGAGACGGTTTCTAAAAAGCAACGGAGATCTTGCGTTCTCTGTTCATGTAAAAAAAAAAAAAAAAAGACTTATACTAATGGAAAAAGTTGTTGTATAATATAGCAATAACCCACGCCTGGGTGTGGGTAATGATGTTTTTACCCACGGTTGGTGTGGTTTGGTCACGAGGGCGAAGCCCGAGTGGCCAAACAAAGACAACCATGGGTAAATCCAGCATTACCCACACCCAGAAGTGGTTATTGTTATTATTAATGACATTATTTAAGAAAACAAATAATTACTTTTCTTAAATAATGGCATTGTATAATGCCTCCTTGCTGCCCTTCCGCAGCTGTCTGGTATTCTGCAGCAGTTCTGATGTACTGCGCATGCGTATGCTTACGCAATACATCAGAGCTGTGGGCATACCTCTCAACCTGGAAACAACAAAAATCTAGACAAAGGCCCATGAAAAATAGGTACAAGTCTGTACGCTGATTAACATAACATTTACATGCATAATTATGTGACCCCGCCCACTCCCATGGAATTGTGGGATACCAACTTTGAAAAGCAAACTGAAGAACAGACAACCAAAATATTGCCTCAGAGTCCCCCTGCAGCCATTCCAATGTCCCCATTACTTGGCTATTTAACCCCATTTACCATAAACACTAATGTGCATATTGCTTTACTTCTACAATGATTTGGATTTTATTTTACATTTTATAGCACAAACACTAACAGACATCTGCTAAACAAAGCAATACAGTCTCACAATGAAAACAGACTTATCATTAAAACGTGTCTGCCCTTACAATTCCCATTCACTGAAACTGCATTGAAACCCACATCCAAATCAAATGCATCTGGCCAATGGCAGATAAAGATTACCTTTGGGCTGCCTTCAAATCATAGGCCCCTTGCACACGAAACATACATGTGTTCTTTGATACACCTTCCTGACTGCATTAAATTATATTCCTTGTATAATACAGTACACTTGTTAGAGTTTGTTTTAAATTTGTTTTGAACATGTTTCCAGTAAGCAATGAAACAAAATGCATGAACCAAAAATGACAAACCTGCCCAATTCAGAACATTGCCATCATAAAAGTCTACTCAAAGTACTTCTGCAATCCACCAGTATCAGTAAGTATGCACACAATCTCTGCAGAAGTAAAAGTTATCTAAATAATTGCACATTAAAGATATCTGTAACTAATGAAGATGTTGCTGCTAGCAAACAACTTTAAATTTCATTACTTCATCTACGAGTAAAGTGCCTGTTGCCCTTGAAGAATAAACTGCCTATATTACATTAAAACATGATGAATTAGGACTATTTATAGCAAGGCAATACCCCATAGATTAGGTCAATGATACAAAACTGTTTTCAAACAACTTATTATGCTGTACAGATAATGTGGCACATTTATTGGTGAGAATAAAACTGTTTACAGGTAAGCACTGAATTCCTAGCATGCTGTTTGTTTATACAGTCTATACTTTACATAGCAAGGCAGCTTGCAGCACATCATATTACAGTTTGATGATGTAAAACTATTTATAGCAAGGCAATAGTCTGTAGATTACAAACTTTGACTGAACCTTTCAGAATTTATTTTTTGATTTCTGCTAGCTGGCTTATCCATTGCACCAAGCCTATTTTCATTGGCTGCATTGGGAGAAATGCTCTAAAGCAGAAGTAAAGAAAAAAAAGTTATGCCATGCAACAAACAAACGTATGACCAAAGATAATTAGCCTAAAGTTTGCGACACATATCATAGATTGTTGATGTAGAACTATTTATATACAAGTTCATACTCTTAGCACACATCATGAGTCATACAAACAGCTATTAAAATGACTGGAGTAATAAAAATATCAAAAGCTGAAGTCATACAAAGAGAGGAAAATGAAAGTATTATGAAGACATTACTGCACAGAACAGGCAACAAAAAGTAGGGAGAACAAATTCAGTTGACTATTTCAGAGACAGATTAAATACAAGGATTCAAGGAATTATGTCGACAGTCGAAGCAATATGGAACAGGCTTCTGTTTTAGTGACCATGGTATTCAGCAACAAATTTGTTACCTTTGTGGTTAAGTTTGGTCAGAATTATCTTTTACTGAGGCAGACAAGCATGAGAATACCCATATCGAAGTATTAAAGAGTTTAGAAATTAAAACAACATTAACAGCATGATCTGCTCTGGACAAGTCAAGTTAGGAAGCAATTAACTCTATAAAATAAATAAAGCTGTTGTGTGGTCATTATCTTTTAATTCTGTATCAGGCAGGAGTCAGGCCAACAGAAACTCTGGACTCTACAAACTTAAAATAAAAACGGGATTGTTTTAAAACAATCCATTTTTATTTTAAGTTCGTTATTAGAGTCCAGAGTTTCTGTTTGTCAGGTGCATTTTTCGTACTGTGTTTAGTTGCTTTTTATACCGGATATACATTCAAACAAGACACACACCTTAGTGCTCTTCTGCAGTTAAAAGTACACACACCTACGGTCCCTAACATAGTGCTCTGCAGATAAGTCCGATGGAAATGAAGTAAAGTAATCCATTCATGTGTCTGGCTTAGTAAAATAAATCTCTCCTGCAATAGAAATGGCAGTCCTCTGCCCGAATGGCAGAAAGTAAAGTAAATCCTGTGTTCTGCCTGAACGGCAGAAGTAAATTTTAGATGCGAGCATGGATAAATCTTCCTCCTTTGATAGGCAGTCCTATTCAAACAGATGTGCGGAATGCTGATGGAGCAGACGTCATCGCGCACGTGATGACGTCACCTCCGAAAGTGTGAAAATTAAAAAAAATAGATCCAAAAAATCGGAAATAATGGGGTGCCACTTGGGAATCGTGGCACCCCATTATTGGGACCCCAAAACTCGGTAAAAAACGAGTTATTAGGGATGGTTGAGAGGTCTGGCTGTTGGCAAAACCAACGGAGAAAGCAAGATCTTCGTTGCTTTTTACAAACTGTCTCTCTATGTTAAAGGAGTTTAACATAGCGAGACAGCTTTAAAAAAAGCAACGGTGAATCTCTGTTGCTTTTTTAAAGCTGTCTCGCTATGTTAAACTCATTTAACATAGCGAGACAGTTTTGAAAAAAGCAATGGAGAAAGCAAGATCTCCGTTGCTTTTTACAAACTGTCTCGCTATGTTAAAGGAGTTTAACATAGCGAGACAGCTTTAAAAAAAGCAAAGGTGAATCTCCGTTGCTTTTTTTAAAGCTGTCTCGCTATGTTAAACCCATTTAACATAGCGAGACACCTTTAAAAAAAGCAACGGAGATATGAAGATCTCCGTTACTTTTTTTAAAACTGTCTCACTATGTTAAACTCTTTTAACATAGTGAGGCAGTGTCTAAACAGAAACGGAGATCTTGCGTTCTCCGTTGCTGTAAAAAAAGAGTTATACTAATGGAAAAAGTCAGGGTGACTGGATCTTTTTCATTACTATAACTCTGATTTACAATGTGCACACTGACCAATCAGTGTGCACATTTTGGAATATTAATGGGGGGGGGGGTCGTTGTATAATTTAGAATAATATATACTCAGTCTCAGACCAAGAGTTTCATGGAACTGGCATGGAGTGGCAATGAAGAGCATAGTACAGGCATTCTATCTATTTATCTATCTATCTATCTATCTATCTATCTATCTATCTATCTATCTATCTATCTATTTATCTATCTATCTATTTGTGTACATCTGATTAACAGTCAGACCTATATAAAATAAGAACAATACTGGAACACATAGGAGAGATGACAAGAGAAAGTTAAAACATTGTTAACCTCTTTGTCAGCATTTGTTTTGCCATTTAGACTAATTTGCATTATTATGCAATGCTTATCTCCAAGGTATGGTGAAAAAAAATCAGTACATTACAGTGTAATGTAACCAGAAGTGTGAGAATTAAGAGTGGGGGGAAAAAGTAGGTTATGGCATCAAACAACTGTTTTTTACAAACCACATGAGAGGCAATAAATATGACTGACTGACTTCATAACATAAGACAGGCAGCAAGGCACATGAGTGGAAGATGGAGCAAGATTTAAGAAGCTGTCTCAAAACGATTTGTTTTAATGAGTGAGTAAATGAGCTTGTCTGATGTAATGGGCTGAAGGAAAGTAAGGATTCTGGAATATGCCTCTTCAAAGAGACATACTTCATAATTCTGAGAAACTGTGCTATTAAGGTAGTGGCTAATGCTATGGGAATGAAGTAGGCATAGGTTTTTATTTCTGAATCTCTTACTTGTTTTTTGAGTATAAACTCCTTTCTTCAGATTTGTGCAAGATTAAAAGAGCCAGGATTGAGGCTTCCAATTTATCAGTGGCCTCTAGGGTGGACTCCATAGAACATTACTGCAACTATTCTAAGGATATGTAAACAAGTCTTAATAACATGTTGAGGCAGAAGTTTGAAATTTATAAATGATATAACAGTCTGTGCAATGATGATCCTTTGTTCAGTGGAACAAGTAGAAAAAGGGTACTCCAGTAGGATTACTGTTAATCTCTTCCCATCTTGGCAATTGTTGAAATGCAAGCTCCCATGTAGCCTGGCAGTGACAGATTTCCACTTCAGTCTCCAAATTCAGATTGGCAATAATTTGATCCCCTGCAGTCAACCCTCACATATCTTACTTCATTCAGTCTGACAATAATGACAATGTAACCCCCCCCAAACTAGTACAATAATTATTGTTACCTGCACATCACACTCCCCCCATACATCAGGGCAGAGATCAACCTTTTACACCCCCAGCCAAACCATTGGGTTAATGATATAGTTCCTTTATTGACCAGTCATAATTGGTGAGAAATTGCCTGGTTTTCACACAAGTATCCCATGTGGTGTATTGGACCATGGCTTAAACCCCTCTCACTAACATACGTGATCAAAGCACACTCTTGTCTAGGGCCTGTGGTAACCTCTGTACCTGCAGACACCATGTGTTGTCCAATGCAATGCTAATTAGAGTACAATGATGTTTTCCAAGAACTTTCTCTCTATCATTGTATTGGATGGCTGGGTCAGTGTAATGTGCAACTATGCCACACAGTACTGCTTAATTCATACCATGGATCCCAATCTCTTCCCCTGGACTACCAATCCAGTAATCAGGTATGTGGTAAGCATTTTTAAAACCCATATTCTTGTTACTTGAATCCTATTCATAAATGCTGTTCACATACTATGATACAGTACCACTCTTTTCTTGTTTTTTTCTTATTTTTTGTGGCTCCTGTGCCTGCTGACCATCTGTTTGGTCACTGCAACTCATTTAGTCCCTACTGGGCAAGTGCTAATCATGGTATAACCCTTATCCAGGCAGCCATCAGGAGATTTTTGTTATGCTGTGTTCACCCCAGTATGCCATGTAATGACTCACAGAATGGGTATAGAATAGAAAGGGTCATTACCCACTTCTTTGAGTAAGGCTGTCATTCAGGCAGCCCTTTCCCCCATCTTTGAACAGACATCTCCCACTAGGTCCATTTTCTCTATTAGGCAGTCATTAATGAGGAAATCACTCTTTTGACATGCCATTCAACCTCCCATTTTGAAAGAGACAAAAAGGCTATGTCTCTTCACTCCTTTTCCTTTCTGGCTGGCTTCTCCAGTGCCAGTGCTACTAACTGAACCTGGGTCAACTGGGTTGTAATCAGGACTCCATCCCTCAGAGAAACATAGCTTAGTTGGGGCAAAGGAGGCAGTCACCCTGTACACAATGCATTAGGGGGAGTGATGGGGTCTTCAGTGCATAACTGATATTCATTAATGCCAATACTGTATTTTGAACTGAATCGTCCCTTTAGCCCTCTCTGTGTGATACAACGACAACAAAAAAGTGATTTTATTTTAAAGTATAACAAACTGCTTGCTACATTTGTAGCAAGCTGTTTTCTAGACCTTAAAATTAAAGATTTTGTTTGCATTTGCAGTCTGAAAAGAAGTGCTTTAGTACTCCAAGTGTAGTATAAGCTGTGGCTAACTATACTTCTGTCCCACAGTGCCACAAATCCAGCCAAAGTACAATTTTGGTTGAACCAGCTTCTCTTGGATTCCCAGCTGTTCAGAAAGCAAGTTTCTGCATGTCCGCAAGGTCAGATTAGAGACTAGCATCACTCATAACTTGTAACATACAACAATGGCATTTTTTATTGATATTGACAAACTTACAGTTCAGCATTATTGCCCATGTCTTAGCAGTATGCACTGTATAGCCCCACTGATAATACTTTGCCACTAAACTCATTACTGAATGAATGTCAAAATATTGGTGTACATTTTAAGGATTTACCTTTTAATGAGGCATTGAATCTATGCATTATATTCCTGTTAGAGTTCACATAAATGTTAATAATGTTATGTTATCAGAAAAAGAAACATCCCATTTATGCTTGTACTGTGTTGGTCTTTCAGCCATTAAAAATTAATCACTCACAGATGAAGATTTCTTGGTTATTAAATTAAGAAAACTATATAAATAATACACTGCATTATCTTCTCACCAAATTACTGAAGATTAACCAGCTTTAGAAACTAATGCAAGTATTGCACAATATATACTGCTCACATTTCTGCCTTTTTTTGTTTGTTTGTTTTGTGTTTCACCTGGGCTGAGTCTGAATTTGAATCAATATAGAACAGTGCAGTACCTCTTTTAACAAATATAAATTGATCAGTCAATCAATCAGTCTTATATGCCGCAATTATCTTTCTCATCTACTATAGAAAAATCTTTGCATTATCATTTTATTGCCTAACTCTAACTACTCAGCTCCACGGCAACATGCCTCTTATTAGGGTCCCAGGAAACTGCATGTATTTTCTAGCGTATCAGCATTCCTTATCAACACTTCCTCTATGAGTGGCATGATAGAAAAATTGTACTGAACTGCTTGTTAACTTTATTATTGTTTCATTTAGTTTAATGTTTGATGATTTGTGCTTGCAAGTGTACTTATATATAGATGCGGTCTTATGGAAAATTATATGTATATTTACAAATGTGACACAATAATATTTTAGAACTACCATAATATATGTCTTAAAATATTTTCTTATTGTACAAAGTATGTTGCATTGTTCTAATTAGTGTTATTTTTATATATTGTCTGATTTGGGACAGGATATATCCGGTCTAGTGAGAGTAACACATATTCTTCTCTTTTGTGTTTCTTGCCTTTTCAAATTGCTAAACTGCTTCAATACATTATCCCCGGGATTCATGAAGCTTGTGCCAGGTGCCGGAGTAGCATTGGCGATCTAGTGCAAAATATGGCCGCCGAGCGATTCAGGTACGAGCTGTTTCCAAGTGCACTACCAGCGTACGCCAGAGCTGCGCAGCTCCCGGCGCATGTATGCTAATTACCCCATGCGAAGCAGTGTAGCATGCAAATGAAGGTATATAGCGATTCATGAAGTGGTGCAGGCATAGCGTAAGCATGAAGAAATGTAAACCAAAAAAAACAGTTTACATTTTGTCAAACATAAAATCGGAGCCATGAAAGCGGACCAAACTTACTTGTAGTAGATCAGCTGCATAACACATTTCCCAACACAATCCTGGGTTGTGAAAGTACAAAACAAGAAAGCTGGCAGCTGGATGCATGCCTGACAATGAGAGGGGAATCAGTTTGAAAAGTGAAGTAAAGGGCAATAGATGAATCATGGCAACCAAGTGTAATTCAACACCAAAGGCCCCACAGTAGCAGTACCTGCTGTAAAACCAATAATTAAGATACTCTTCAGCTGGAATAGCACAAACACACCCGATTACACCAGCATCATCCATTGCACAATAGTATAAGGTGTGAAAGCCCCACACACACACACACACACACTTGTATATTCCCAGACAATCTGCACCATTGGTGTATACAGACGGGGAACGTTTAATATGTACATTTTAGGGGCCACCATAGCTTTGATTCACCAGCATGTGTTGGAGACTGACGGTGGTGTGGAGGATGATGCTGACAACCATCTCAGGCACTAGAGGAGGAGAAGAGTGTTCAGACCCAGGGTAACCTACCAGGGGCTACATGATCTGGAGATAGTAGAGCGTTACAGGGTGGACAAGTACATCATACAGCAACTTGTTGAGCTGTGCTGGCCATGCCTCAGAGGCAGAAGCAACAGAGGGGAACCCATCCCAGTGGACATGAAGGTATGTGTAAGCTTGAGAATACTAGCCACAGGTACCTTCCAAAAGCCAGCTGGGGATATCATGGGGATCTCACAGGCATCAGCATCCAAAGTACTCCACCAGTTCCTGGATGCCATGTTACCACATGCCAATGAGCACATATACTTCCCCCGAACAAAGGAGGAGTTGGCCAGCAATATGCGTCTCTTCCATGTGGCAGACTACCCAGAGGTACTGGGTGCAATAGACTGCATGCACATACACATCAAGTCACCACCCGGTGAGCAGGGTAGGCGCTATATAAACCGCAAGGGATACCCCTCCATTAACTGCCAGGTCATGTGCAATGCCCAGGGCATTATCATGGATATGTGTGCTGGCAGCCCTGGAAGCTATCACGACTCCCACATCTGGCATACCTCACAGCTGTATCAGGTATTTGCCAGGGGGACATCCCATATGGCCACCTGGTGGGGGATGCTGGCTATGCACTGGAACCGTGGATGATGACACCCATCAGAAATGCACACACAGCCATGCAAGAATGCCATAAAGAGGCACACACAAAACCAGAATCATCATAGAGTGCATATTTGGAATGCTGAAATCATGGTTCCGTTGCTTGGACATATCTGGTGGAGCCTTGCAGTACTCTCCAGGCAGGCACGTGTGCCCACATCTTCATAGTATGTGCCATGCTACACAATATGATCCTGGGGAAACAGCTGCAGCAGGGACAGAATGGTGAAGGCCCTCACAGCCCACCACCATTGCCAAGGGACCCACAGGCACAGAGGGACTCAGACCATGAACACCCTGTGCTAGCCCCAGTAGGCAGATGGAGGTGTGCCCAGTATGCCCATGCCTTGGCAAAGAGGGAACGTATAGTACACACACTGACAGTGTAGGCACTCATGGACTGACACCCTTCTCCACCTGCACACACAGCAAACATGGATGGCACACACACACACATGATCACCTGTAAATTGTCATGTATAGGTGGTCTACTGTATGCATCCTACATAGGTAGCCCTCAACTATTGTACACACAACCGCCATTGGCACAAGGTAAGTCAATACCTGAACAGTAAATTAAGCTATCAGCATGTGTCCATACTGTATGTAGAGGTTTATAGATACATAGGTAGGTACATGCCCAACTGCCAAGGCCACTCATAAGCATAGGCAAAAAGTGTCTGCTGTCACCACCCCATCGATTAACTAACTGTCCCTCTGTGGAGCAGAGCCAATTGCGGGATCCGTGGGGTGTATCCACTGTTCCCCACCCACTCTGCAAGGATTCCCTGAAGTGTTAGTGAGGGGTTTTGTATAATGTAATCAGGGATGTAGTTCCAAATAATGGGGAGTATCCTTGACAGGAATCTTCTCAGATGTTTACATGTTACATAGTATGCCTTAAACACAGCTTGCATATATAGGTAGTTCTCCACAGAATAATAAACATGTGGAACACACAACCACTGAAATGTGCGTTAATCACCTTTGCACTACCAGTGCCTGCTCTGAGAGGTAAGATATCACTGCCAGGATTAGAACACGCAACCATGTACACAATCTTCACAATAACATACCACTAAGCTACCTGAGATGTACCGGTGGCAGTAGTGTATTTTGACAGGATAAAACACAAAAGGTAGGAATGTGTTGAAATAGGACAAACCGGCATGTACCCAATGAAAGGTGTATGTTTTATATATATATATATATATAAATATATATATATATATATATATATATATATATATATATATATATATATATATATATATATATATATATATATATATATATCATATATACAGAGAGAGAGAGAGAGAGAGATATATGTCGATATATGTGGGTATACATAGATATGTAGATATATAGATAGGTTAACAACATCTACATAACCATGGAGGTACATATAAATGGGATACCTACCACATATCGACTGCTTTACATACCAACGCGCTTAATCCCGAGGCTTAAGGTCCGAAAGAACACAGTACGAAACACCAAATGCGCGAGGTGTAAAATCACGATTTTAAGGGGCAGTTAGTCAGTGCTTCTGGTGTTGCAGTTCTGGTAGGTTACTGTGTGTAAGTGTGTTTCTTAGGGCTGTAGTGTGTGTAAGTGTGTGTTCTGGGTATGATGTGTGTTCTTGGGGGACTGTAATGTGTGGGTGTGTGTTAGCTTTGTGCATCTGTTTGCACGATCAAGAAGGTAGAATATTAAAGTAGGGGGTGTGGGGGGTGCAGACACCTACATGGGGGTGTAGGGGGGCTTGGCCACCTGCTCGTATGTAGTTTAAGATGGTTTGTTTGGTTGTGGTAGGTAGCAGTGTGTCTGTATGTGCGTGTTTGTGCTCCATGTTCATGTTACTTTCGCGAGTTACTGTCACTGTCGGTAATGTGGGGTATGGGAGTCTGGCCCTGGTACTGTGTGTGTTGGAACTGTGTGGTTTTGGGATTCCATAGGTATCCTGTAT
The DNA here is from genome assembly GCF_019279795.1 of Protopterus annectens. Taxonomy (NCBI): domain Eukaryota; kingdom Metazoa; phylum Chordata; order Ceratodontiformes; family Protopteridae; genus Protopterus; species Protopterus annectens. The sequence continues at coordinate 948,367,568 of NC_056745.1, read as the reverse complement.
GCAGCGGTTGAAGTGTTCATATATGTGTATAACATGGACCATAGCAATCACACATTCTGCCACTACCAACCTTTATGAACAAAGGATATGGAGAGTATATGCCTATACACTATTACAAATATGTGCTATGGACATGAGCCAATGATAGTGTTACCACCTGTCCCACTTTGCGAGGGACAGTCCCCTTTGAGCGGTTGCATCCTGACCAAACATATTAAACATGGCAAATGTCCTGGGAGTGTAGGACATAATTATGTCCCATATGTAATGTAATAGTTGCATACAATAGTTCTTCTGTATCTAACATGCCTACATGTTACAAGAAACAGGATAAGCAACTAAACTGCTACAAAAATAAGCTTATATTTAGGCAAGAAAGGAAAGTTCAGTCCCTTGTACTGACCGTGGGTTTGTGTCGGCCTGTAAATTCTGATGTGTGTCCTGAAAATGTCCCACTATGGCCATATGAAAAGGTGGCAACCCTAGCCAAAGATGGTCAGTCACCAACACAACTCCAATGACTGCAAATACCTATGACAGAAATACACAGCTTTCATGTAGCAACACTTTATTACATTCTGATGTATTTCTGAAGGGATTCAAGGACTAACATCACCTGCATGCTATACAGGAACCACATAACAGTGCCTTAATGAATCAGCCTGCAATTATCATAGTATTAGTCCACTAAAGGATAGGTGTTCAAATAGGGAAGAAACCCTCACGCACATATCGATTATGTATAAAAGCAGTTCCTACACACCTGCATCTGCTATGCACACCCACCAACATCACCCCCACACCCAAACAAATTACAATACAAACTGTAATAACATCACAATTCATTCATTCACTGTATGACATTTGCAGAAGCCTTAACATACCTTGTCAGAGACACACTAACAGGGCCCTATGTGAAATAGTTGCTGTTATACAATGGAACATATGCTGATGTTACAGGGTTTGTTTGCACTAATCCAGTTTCAGAGGGTTGTGTGTACACTGGGATGTGTTAGCAATTACTGAGTAACAGCACAGTATGCTACACTTGTACACCAAATCAAGGATGTCTGGTGAGCACACTGTAAACCACATAACAGTTCATGCATAGCCATACAGCCTTGAGCTGCCCAAACAGCCTTGCCAGACTTAAACATCTGCAGAAGTATCAGGTACAAACAAACCCTGCATAAGTAGCAGTGTTCTGAAATATAACAGCTGTACTCACATGTAGAACAAAATCATCTAGTCATTACACACAATCCACGGGAGTCATGAAGCTAATATATCTCTGTCTGTCTCCATATAGCTGTTGAAATATATCACAAACAACACATCCAGGCTGTCTTCCTCGAAAGTAAGGCAAACGGACAACGCCCAAAAGTAGCACTCAGTTATACACCGCTGTTGTCATGGTATCGGCTAATGGAGTAGCTGCACAGCTGATGTGCATCTAATTAACCACTTTGGAACACCAATTGGCAGTCAGGATGCCACATGTTACCGATATTTAACTAGAAAAGGATGGGTTATCATACATTCAAATCATCCGTATATACCAGCAGAACGTTACAAAGAAGATTGAAACACAAACAGAAAAGGATTGAATCAACAGTTAACGGCACCTCGGGTTACTAATAAGGTATGTAGAACAGTCAGTATGTCTGTGTATTTAGTACCTTTTTTGTAGTATTTTAAGTGCACGCAAGCCATATAGTGGAAACAGTTATCTTGTAGTGATGTATTGTTGAGCATAGTAACGCTTGTAGTATTTGTGTGTACTGCTGTAGGTCACAAGGCAAACACTGCATACACCACAAGGGATGCTATATAAGGGCTTTGAACAGAAATATTCCTCACCAGCTGCTGTCAGTGGCAGGGCTGGTCCAACAGGTATGTGCTATAATGGGATAGTATATGTTGATATATTGTAATGGTAGCCATATATATGGGTTTATTACTGAGAATAACATGCCGAAGGTTGGGCCACTGTGCAATTATGATTTGCATTGTGGGATATTGTGCCAATAACTGTGTAATGTACAGTATTGTAGGCAGATATGTATTACAAGTTACATAGCATTGCTGTTACGTTAGGCAAACATTAGTTATGTCTATTGGCATTTACAATACACAATAACAGGATACATATGTCTTTTAGTCACACAACAGTTTATCAGCATGATAGCAAAGTAAAATGGAAGAGCAAGTTAACTATCCATGCACATAAGACATGTAATATGTGCAAAGGTAGGTACTAGGCTGTCTTACCAAGGGTATTTATAAGCCTAGCTAGAGTGTGTTGGCTTTTACCACCCCCATAGGTTAGTTCCCCATGCCTCTGAATGGCAGAGCCATTAGTTCCCTGTGCCTCTGTCCAGCAGAGCCACTGCAGTGATCCCCGGGGTGCATGTCTGTCTCCCATCAACACGTCAAGGTTTCCCTTGAAGTGAGCTAGTGAGGGGCCCTTCCTGATGTACATTGGAATCATGTTCCTAAGCATGGGGAGCGTCCGGGTCAGGAATCTATCCGTCCAGCACGTCCTAGTCATCATTGTGGTTAGGTGTATATCCCTACAGCATGTGGCTCTCAAGGGCCTCTGTTTAGGTGGAGCATATCCAGCAATACTGGGATGGACATGGGCCTTGTATGTCAAGCAGAGATCACCTGTGAGTATGTGGTATGCAACGGAGTACAGCTGGAGTTTCTTAGGTTGGGATGCATAGGTCATCTGTTTGAGGTCAGTAATCCTCTTGGTGTGGTACTGTTGTGGTCTTCCAAGCTGTTGCAGTTGTCTTGTAAGGTATATCCCAAATGGGGTGTTGTATCCTTTAATGGGGCTAATAAGTCATGAGTAGAAAGTCACAATGGCCTCCTTTGATCTGGATGCAAACCCATTAGTGATTAAGGAGGCCATGTAGAAGGATATTCTAACCACCTTGTCATTATGGGTATTGAAGGAGAGATTGCTATCTACTGGGGTTCCCGGATCCCTTATTACCTTTTCTGTATGCAGGGGACTAGCACCTATGTGGTAGTCCATGGGTAATAAGTTATATCCAAAGGGGATGACTATGCACTTTAGGCATTCAGCTTGACGCCATGGTATTGACACCAGGTATCCATCTCAGTGCGACCCTTCCAGAGGGTGTCTGTAACAGCTGGGGAAACAATTATGTCCCCTAATTTGCAGTCATCTGCAAACCTTTTCAGCCAAAGCCCTCCTGTGCTTGTCTGTACATCAGAGAATTATATACCGAACATGAGGGGTCCTAGGACTGAGCCCTGGGGGATGCCACTTGTAACTGGTATACAATTGGACCTAGGGTATGCAACTCCCACTGTGTGGGTTCTGTCCGTGAGCCACTTTGCAAACCATCACATGACGTACAAGTTAATGTTCAGGCGGATGGGTATGTTGATAATACCAGAAGGAGGAATGGTGTTGAAAGCCTATGAGAGATCTAGGTAGGCTATGTGGACCTCCTTACTGTCATCTAATGCCTTGGTAACTGTCTCTAAGAAGTCCACCAGGTTTAGGAGGCATGGTCTGCTCTTAACAATGCCAAACTGGGAGGGGTCAAAGGTTTGGAGGTACGCAATGTCTCTGTGACTGAGATCCATGATGTGCTCCATAGCCTTGCAGACCAGGCTAGTCAAACCTATAGGGCAATAGGTCCCGCGGTCCATAGTGGTGCCACCTTCATGGAGTGGGATAACTGTTGCTTTGCGCCATTCAGGGGGCACTAAGCCTGATGCGAGGCTATTATTAAACATGGTGCATAGATGGGGAGCCAGTGCATTCTGAAGTTCATGTAAAATGCAGCCTGGGATGTTGTCCAGTCCCATGGATGCTGTGATATTGGCTTTAGAGTATGCAGCTTTGAGAGGGAGGGGGGAAAGGTAGCACTGAACCTATCTGCTAGGATGTTGTGAATATCAGTTGGTTCTGTAATGTTCATGCCTTTGTGCTGTAACTCAGAGCAGATCTGGTTGTTGACATCGAGATGTGTGACATAGCTATAGAATGCTTTGTGGTTGTTGTTGGAATTAGTGGCAGTTTTGTTTTCATAGCTAGCTTTGGAGGATCTTATAAGGGATCTCACCTTCTTACTGAGGCTGACCAGGGAGCTCCTCCATGCATGGGATTGTACTCTCGTTTGCAACAGTGTCTTCCTCCTGTAGTACAGTTTGTTTATGGCAGGGGGCCACCAGATTGGTTTCCTTAATTAGGAGTATAGCATATTGGTTCTGTTTGGGATAGCACAATCCATGCACTCGTGTTAGTGCTTATAGAGTGCATTTGTATTGGATTCAGCAGTTGTAACAGTATTGTCCATCTGCATGGGTGTCATGACGTTCACCACGTTTGTCTTAAGAGGCATAAAGTTGGCTTTGTAGACATATTATACTGTGGTTCCCTTAATGGGTGGTGGGGGTGGGATGTGGATATCAATGGTGTTCAGCTCATGGTCGGATTGGACCAACAAGGAGTTGACTTCACGTGTGGAGCACCGGTCACTCAAGTTGGTAATGCCTTGGTCTAGGATATTGTTGCCCCTGGTGGGTGTGTGGATATGTTGATTCAGGGCATTGGTGTTTATGAATACCAGAAAGCGTTGAGCTAATAAGTTGGTACACGAGTAGTTTTCCCAGTTAATGGTGGGGTAGATTAAGTGAGAATATGTGATGAGTGTGGTGTGGTGTGAATGTTTACCTTCTCCACATGACTGTCAGGGTCAGGCTTGGTTGGATAGAGCTTTACCTCCAGTTTGGCTAGATGAGTGCATCTCTCACAGGTTGTAGTGTTGGGTGATAGGCGGAGAGGCTTGTCTGTGCACTTGAGGCAATGTGTACATTGCCTCAAGATGTCCAGATTCATCAGATAGACAGGTGAGAACACTGGCGGTTGACTCTTGGACATGCCTGAATATAGAACTACTTTCCCCTAGATAAGTGAGGAAAGTGAGTACAAGAGCTATTTTACTCTAAGCAAGTGAGAAAATTATGTACAAAACCTGTTTACCTCTAGGTAATGAAGAAGATTGAGTGCTATAGTAATTATTAGCTTACATAGTGCTTACAAGTTCTGAACAAGTGCTGAGCATGAATAAGCAATCCAGATAGGTTCTTGGATAACATAAACACACACCCCCCAACAAGTACACAGGCATATATCCATGTACACCACAGGGCCCCTGTACTCACAACTATGCAGGTACAAGCTGCACTCAGGCTGCATGGGACCTGTCCACATCACAGGTTGTATCATACACATATGGCAAAACAAGATGCTCTCTACATACACATCATGTAAAACATAGCTCCATGTCAGGCTGTGTACACACTGAATGGTGCACACCAACAGGTATCACAACCCACAAAGGGAGAGACACCAATGATAATGGGAAGTACTGTACAACTACCCTGCTGAGTCTGGTCTGGAAGGCCATGAACCTTGATCAAATAAATGATGTCAGCAGTACAGATGTAGATGACAGTAAGGTTGATGTCACACTGCATATCATAACCTTGCCAGGCCATAGGACATCATCACCCATACTGTGTACCACCTACAGTCGGTATATTAGATGTACAGTCCTATGTCACAGGAGTGTTTTGGAACGGGACTGCTGGCCATACCTCTCAACCTGGAAACATCAAAAATCTGGACAAAGGCCCATGAAAAATAGGTACAAATCTGTACGCTGATTAACATAAAATTTACATGCATAATTATGTAAACCCGCCCACTCCCATGGAATTGTGGGATACCAACTTTGAAATGCAAACTGAAGAACAGACAACTAAAATATCACCCCAGAGTCCCCCTGCAGCCATTCCAATGTCCCAATCACTTAGCTATTTAACCCAATTTACCATAAACACTAATGTGCATATTGCTTTACTTCTACAATGATTTGGATTTTATTTTACATTTTATAGCACAAACACTAACAGACATCTGCTAAACAAAGCAATACAGTCTCACAATGAAAACAGACTTAGCATTAAAACGTGTCTGTGCTTAAAACTCCCATTCACTGAAACTGCATTGAAACCCACATCCAAAGCAAATGCATCTCGCCAGTGGCAGATAAAGATTACCTTTGGGCTGCCTTCAAATCATAGGCCCCTTGCACACAAAACATACATGTGTTCTTTGATACACCTTCCTGACTGCATTAAATTATATTTCTTGCATAATAGAGTACACTTGTTAGAGTTTGTTTTAAATTTGTTTTGAACATGTTTCCAGTAAGCAATGAAACAAAATGCATGAACCAAAAATGACAAACCTGCCCAGTTCAAAACATTTCCATCATAAAAGTCTACTCAAAGTACTTCTACAATCCACCAGTATCAGTAAATATGCACACAATCTCTGCAGAAGTAAAATCATCTAAATAATTGCACATTAAAGATATATGTAACTAATGAAGATGTTGCTGCTAGCAAACAACTTTAAATTTCATTGCTACATCTACGAGTAAAGTGCCTGTTGTCCTTGAAGAATAAACTGTCTATATTACATTAAAAAATGATGAATTAGAACTATTTATAGCAAGGCAATACTCCATAGATTAGGTCAATGATGCAAAACTGTTTTCAAACAACTTATTATTCTGTACAGATAATGTGGCACATTTATCGGTGAGAATAAAACTGTTTACAGGTAAGCACTGAATTCCTAGCATGCTGTTTGTTTATGCAGTCTATACTTTATATAGCAAGGCAGCTTGCAGCACATCATATTACAGTTTGATGATGTAGAACTATTTATAGCAAGGCAATAGTCTGTAGATTACAAACTTTGACTGAACCTTTCAGATTTTATTTTTTTATTTCTGCTAGCTGGCTTATCCATTGCACCAAACCTATTTTCATTGGCTGCATTGGGAGAAATGTTCTAAAGCAGAAGTAAAGAAAAAAAAAGTTATGCCATGCAACAAACAAACGTACAACCAAAGATAATTAGCCTAAAGTTTGCGACACATATCATAGATTGTTGATGTAGAACTATTTATATGCAAGTTCATACTCTTAGCACATATCATGAGTCATACAAACAGCTATTAAAATGACTGGAGTAATAAAAATATCAAAAGCTGAAGTCATACAATGAGAGGAAAATGAAAGTATTATGAAGCCATTACTGCACAGAACAGGCAAAAAAAGTAGGGAGAACAAATTCAGTTGACTATTTCAGAGACAGATTAAATACAAGGATTCAAGGAATTATGTCAACAGTCGAAGCAATATGGAATAGGCTTCTGTTTTAGTGACCATGGTATTCAGCAACAAATTTGTTACCTTTGTGGTTAAGTTTGGTCAGAATTATCTTTTACTGAGGCAGACAAGCATGAGAATACCCATATCAGAGTATTAAAGAGTTTAGAAACGAAAACAACATTAACAGCATGATCTGCTCTGGACAAGTCAAGTTAGGAAGCAATTAACTCTATAAAATAAATAAAGCTGTTGTGTGGTTATTATCTTTTAATTCTGTGTCAGGCAGGAGTCCACCAACAGAAACTCTGGACTCTACAAACTTAAAATAAAAACAGGATTGTTTTAAAACAATCCGTTTTCATTTTAAGTTCGTTATTAGAGTCCAGAGTTTCTGTTTGTCAGGTGCATTTTTTGTACTGTGTTTAGTTGCTTTTTACACCGGATATACATTCAAACAAGACACACACTTTAGTGCTCTTCTGCACTACACAGACCTACGGTCCCTAACATAGTGCTCTGCAGATAAGTCAGATTGATATGAAGTAAAGTAATTCATTCATGTGGCTGGCTTAGTAAAATAAATCTCTCCTGCAATAGAAATGGCAGTCCTCTGCCCTGCCCGAATAGCAGAAAGTAAAGTAAATGCTGTGTTCTGCCTGAACAGCAGAAGTAAATTTTAGATGCGAGCATGGATACATCTTCTTCCTTTGATAGAAACAGCAGTCCTATTCAAACAGATGCGCGGAATGCTGATGGAGCTGATGTCATCGTGCACGTGATGACGTCACCTCCGAAAGCATGAAAATTAAAAAAAAATAGATCCAAAAAATCAGAAATAATGGGGTGCCATGCAGGAATCATGGCACCCCATTATTGGGACCCAAAACTTGGTAAAAAAATGAGTTATTTGAGATGGTTGAGAGGTCTGCTGCTGGCAGAACCAACACTACAGAAGGTGTCTGAATAATACATGCTCATCACACCAGTGGCAGCTACAGTATGTCAGGGTTAATGAATTTTATTCCCCCTCATTGTAGTCCATACCTCACAGACAAACAGAAGGCATCTGCCTATTGAAGTATACAAATAACTATGACCTAGGAGCAATAGCCTACTCAGGAGGGTTGTGGACAACATACAGAGGGGTATTGTGGGTGAGGTGTGTTTGACATATGACCACAATCTAACAGCTACATATTGCATTGTCATCCCTATGTTAATAACCCTGTACCCATGAACTACCCCCTAGGCAGCAGTCAACATAATGGACACTTGTGTGTAAGGGATGCAGCTGGGCAGTTGTCTTTCCTGTGATAGCTACGTCACCACACCTGTCAGGTAGTCATATGTGGCAACCCTATTAATGACAGGGTGCCATCCATGAATTTAGAGGTTATTGTCCAGCCATACACAACACTCAAGTGACCCATATCAGATCACATATTTCCTTTAAGGGGTATTGGCCATGTGCAGATGGCCTACACCAGCCTTCCCATTCCCCATCTCCACTATGTACCATGATGCATACCCTGAATAAATCCATGTCCAACCCAGTGATGTTGGACATGCTACACGTACACATCCTGATCTCAAACACATACTTCATGGACATCCACCTTCCACATGCTGGACAGATCCTTGTCCCATACACTTTACATAGTCCTGCCATACTATGCATTCCTATCCGTGAAAGCTGCACATCGCTCCCCTCTCAGACATGGTGTGATGACCGCATGGTAAATGTATCATTAACCCTGTGGACCAGTAATGTGGCACTGCTCCACCTGGCCCCACCTGTTGGTTACTGCCAGGTAACCTTTCATCCTAGATTCATACATGGCCCATGGCATATAGCCCACTAGTTGACTTTGACTGTACATGCTATAGTTGATATCCATCCCTGCAAATACCATCTGGCTAGCCAGTGTCCCATGTGTATCACATGTGCAACACAGGTGATACATGGCAGGATGTTGAATTGCTGTACAATGCTGTGTAGATGTATATGGCAGAACACATACATGTAAAACCTTATGTGAACAAGTCTGCAGGGTCACAGGTCATGTATGTTAAGGCAGTGTAAGTCTTTATATGTGACATATACACAGCATCAAGGTCAACTGCATTAATGTGGACACATCTCCCCATGTGCTGATAGGTAGGAACACCAGTACAGGCAAACAGACATGCTCACATCAAGACAGCATCCACATGGAGTATGAGCAATGTAATCAGGTGACACACACACATATATGGTGATAATATCCACTCACCATTGAGTGTCACATGTGTGTGACACAAACACATCAGTGTCATGTAGGTTTGCAAATACAACTATTTAAACGTAATAAATGCGATACACATGTATGTTCAACTGTAGCTCTGTATGTCTCTGTGAGTTACTGTGAACTGTCTCCATCATTATGTCTTCCAGGTATGTCGCTTGCAAGGCTCCCCCCTTTTACCTGCTTGAAGGATGAGGTCCTCCTCCTATACCTACTTGACAATCATGATATCCTGTTCAGCCATGTGCCACAGGATGCACAGCAGCGTGATGCCCTGTAGATGGAACTTTGCAGGAGGGTTAATGATGTGGGTGGCCACAACTGCACATACCAGCAGGTGTACAGACACTGTACAGACCTCATTAGATGGGCAAAACAGCATGCAAATGCAATCACCAGGGAACAAGGTGCAACAGGTAGTGGACCACCAACCCAGCCCCCACTCACATGTACCGAGGAGCTACTGGCCAACCTGGGGACACCTGCAGAACCACATCCACAAGCCTTAGCCGATATTGTGGAGGTGGGTGTCTCTCAACCACTGAGCCTGGAGTTGCCTGGTAAGTCAGTACTGCACCTATAACAACTATATTCCATATAGTTGCATGTGTTACTGTACAATATGTAATGTAACATCATATGCAAGGCATGTATACACACATGCCGCATACTATAGTATGCTACTCTGTGTATGCACACATGTGCATACACCATAGTATAGTCTAATATACTGGTGTATGTGTTATGCACAATGCACCCTGTAGCCATTATACAGGTATAGATAATGCTCATACTGCTGTGTTACTCCTATTTAGGTACCTCTGGCATTCCGCTGCGACAGCAGCCCATTGCAGGTGAGACTGTTATTATTTATCAGGAATCATAATGCACAGATCTATTTGCCATGTGGCCATTTACAATATGTACACATAATGTATTGTCCTGTCAAAATATACAGGTTGGACCTGCAATGCATCACAATGCCTACCCATGTGCAACACTTGCAAACTATGTGAAACATCTCACGACATGTATCCTCACAAACTGTCATTGCCAGATGTGTGGACAGCTGTGCATACAATGGCGGAGGTGCTGTTCACTGTAGGGACATGTACTACAGATCATAACTACACATGTGGAGAATACAAACAGTACTACACAGTGGGCTGGAGTATGGCCAACCCACAGGCTTCACTGTTGTGGATCATAGCCTTGCTATGAATGTCACACAATGCGATGTGCTATCTTCACATGTCCATGACATCTAGTGGCCTGGCTGCAACACTGCCTTCCTAACCTGAAAACATATTCCACATACCACCCTTTGTCTGCATAACCCTGTCGTCAGTGGAGCATATGACATCTATGGGTGTATGCCGTATAGGACAACACAGACATGTGAAATAGATGCCCGTCACAATAATTTGGCCAACACATGTACACACATGGCCGTGGAGGATGGCCAGAGACATGGAGCAATACACACAGTAGACGTGATGTGCTTGTGTGTACACCCTGTCATATAATGGCTACACATGATCCAACTATGCCCTTTGTGTAATGGTTATATTGTAGATGTGGAACACTAGACATCCTACAGGCCTGTGCACATCTTGTGTAGGCATAACATTAATCCACCACATAAGATGTGTTGAACATCTTGTGGGTGTCATGACATGACAGCCGTCATATGTACAGCATCCACATCAGCCCACAGATATAGTACATTCCCCTTGCTGGTGTCAGACATCAATGTCATACTTGCTCCTCATGTGTGTGTGTGTGTGTGTGTGTGTGTGTGTGTGTGTGTGTGTGTGTGTGTGTGTGTGTGGTACACAGATGTCATGTGGGACATGGTGTACCAACGTGTTCACCATGTCTGGTCATAGTTGCCAGACAGCAGCAATATGGTTGCAGATGTGCAGGGGTGTCATCCGTATACCCATCAGTGACCTGTGTCACAACTTCCACATCATGGTTTAGTGTGTATACACCTCAGTGACGTTGGTCACATTCCACAGTATATATGTATTGTATCTGAACACAGTCATGGCTATGAACTGTGGAAAACAACACTGACCCAAAACCACCAACTGTGGTACAGAAAGGAAAACAAAACAAAAAAGTTTAAAACTTTTATTCTTTCTTTTTCTCTAGCACTTCGGTGTAACCACCTTCTAGGAGTATCAAACAGTAACAGACATAAATACACATTTATATATACACACCCCACATAAATAACCTCAGTTAATCAATAAAATAATTAAAATTTAAAGCAAACATTTACAATTCAAATCATTATTAAGACCATTAGGCACAAGTGTCTTATACTTTAAAATATAAATACTTTCTTTATACCTCAGCTTTTGTTTTAGTAAATTTTCATCTTCACAAAAACAATCCACTGTTTCTAAAACTGTGCCTATTAACTTAGAAACATCACTATCATGTAACATTTTAAAGTGTAGAGAAATTGTTTTGTCTTTCCTTTTCTTCCTAACATCTCTCATATGTTCCATAAATCTGACACGAAATTCTCTCTTAGTTTCCCCTATATAAAATAGGGCACAGGGGCATCTCAGTGCATAAACAACCCCTTTACTTCTACATGAATAAACATCTCTTGGTTCAAATCTAACCCCATTTATATTATCAAAGGTTTTTACCACATTCTTACAAACAGTACATTTATTACAACTTAATGTTCCTTTAATAACTAGTGAATTAGGTATATCCACAACTGGTAAACTAAATTTACCATGTACCACCATGTCTTTCAAATTCCTTCCCCTCTTATATGAAAAGAGGGGCTTATGTAGTAAAATACCTGCCAAAAACCTGTCTTCTATTAGATATTTCCAATAATATTCCACTAAAGTCCTCATTTCTTCACTTTTGATGTTATATACTGACACATAATATATCCTATCCACTTTATTTCGGTAAGTTTCCTCACCATGAGAAGACCGTAGGCTATACAAGGTGTCATAACCTAATCTACTACCCCTACTGTCAATATTTTTATTTTTAAATACCTTTTCCCACACTCTGAATTCTGCCTCTTTCAGAATATTGGGATTATAACCCCTTTTCAAAAACATATTCCTAGTTTGTTCTATTTCCTTGTCTAGCATTTCCTTATTACTCCATAACCTAGAAATGCGATATAACTCTCCATATGGTAATACTTTCAAAACATGAGGAGGATGGCAACTAGAAGCATGCAGGTACTGATTCCCATCCATGAACTTCCTATGTACAGTATAGGAAATATGGCCATCGATACTTCCTTCTAAAACTAAATCCAGATATATCACCTTTCTTCCTATTTATAACCCATCAAATGATAATCCAAATGGGTTGTCATGCATCTCCATTACAAAATGTTCCACTTCTTCTAAACCTCCATCACACACAAAAATTAAATCGTCTATGTATCGAAAATAAAAATCAACATATTGTCTCATAAAATTTAACTTAAATAAAAATTGAGTTTCAAAAAAAGACATAAAAAGATTGGCATACATGGGGGCAAATGCTGCCCCCATGGCCGTGCCTTGTTTCTGTCTAAACAATTCATTGTTAAAATGAAAAAAAATATTTTTTAAACAAAAATTAACCATTTCCACCACAAAATTAACAAGAGGACTTTTATCCAAAAAATGATGGATAGCTCTTAAACCATCTGCATGTTTGATGGAGGTATACAAACTTCTTACATCAAGTACCAGAAAAAACTTTTTCTCATCCCATTTTAGACAGGAAATCTTGTTCAACAAATCCAAACTGTCTTGAATATACGCTGGAGATAATCAAAGAAAAACAATTCCTGCTAGGTTAAGCACCCTCGGTTCATGGAAGCACAAATGAAAGTAATAATAACTGAGGAGTGCACCATGAGCTGCGTATTCAGTAAAAATACAAGAAGTCCATAAAATCCATAAAATCCAACATTTAATGCTGTTAAAACAACCAAGGAAAATAGAGACTGCAGTAAGGTAAGCGCTTTCACGTTTGAGTCAACGCTTCTTCAGACATCAAAAGTACAGTCAGAAACATGTATGCTTAAATACAAAAAATGACATCACTACCTAATTCAATGCAGCAAATCAAAACAACAGTAGAAAAAGTGTTAGTTGTTTTTTTTTTTTTTTTTTTTTTTAAAAAAACACATGTAAAAAACTGACATGAAACCACATCTTAAATAACTAAAACATTTGGTGGCATGTTTAGACAATAATATTGAATGACTGATAATAATAAAAACTAGTAACAACTAGTGCCTTAATGGTCTATTGGCTAAAAAAGGCTTAAGTGTAACTCGATCATTAAGCCCATATCTATGGGCTTGAAGTTTCAAAATCCACTTGCCTTCCTTTTCTTCTGTGAAGTTTCTGATATTGCCTAATCTGCCATTTTTCATAACTAGTTCCAAAACCTTGAACTTAAAAGTGTGTGAAAATCCATTATCAATAACATGTAAGGCAAGGCATTGTTACCTCTGTGTCTCTCAATAGCATAAATATGTTCTCTTATGTCTTTAAAAATACCTATTGGTCTTGCCTACATAGAACTGCTTGCACTGTTGACATTCCGCAACATAAATGGCATTGGTAGATTTACAGTCAGCATAGTGTTTGAAGACATAGACACGTCCTGTTACAGGATGTGTGAAACTATTTGAGTCAGCTATATATCTGCATTGATTACAGGAACGGCAAGGAAAAGTACCACATCTATCAGATTGTCTAAAGCCTTCATGATTTTTATCATAACATAACAGCCTATTGAGTGACAACATATTCCTATATGCTATATGGGGTCTGTCTTCTATGAGATCCTTAATTTTATCATCCATTAACAAAAGTTTCCAGTTGTTGTTAAGAACTTTTGTAATGTGATTATTCCTATTTGTGTAGGGTATTATTAACCTGTTGACATGGCTAGTGTCATGATTCATAGTAGATGTAGAACTGAAATTACTTCTTCTCATCAAAGGGGCACCAGGACCTGATCTAAGTCTGCCCCCCTCTATGATGTCATTGTGGACTTCAGGGCCATTGTAGCCTCTAGATATAAAGTTCTCAGTCAATTGTACCTTGTGATGTTCATATGTGGTATCTTGAGTGGTCAATCTAGACACTCTCATAATTTGATTCTTTACTATATTTTTGTGGATGTGCTTGGGATGCATGCTGTTACGGTGCAAAAGGTTGTTTTTCCAACAAGTTTTTCTATATAATTCTGTGTCAAAGCCATTGGGAGCCATAACAACTTTGACATCCAAAAATTCAATGGCGTTAGAAGAATGAGAACTATCAAAACACAGAAAATCAGTAGTGCCATTTAAGTATTTCACAAAATTCATTAAGTGTTCAACTGTGCTACCCCACACAATAAAAACATCATCCACAAACCTGTTGTAATACTTCAAGTATTTACCAAAATCAACATTATTATTGAGCACAAAGGTGTCTTCCAATGTGCCAACACCAAGTTGGCATAGCGGGGGTACCCATTGCCAACTCCTTTAGTTTGTAAATAATAATGTTTGTCATATAACAATACATTGTTCTCCATAAGTTCTAGAGACATCCATCTACATATTTTATCACTTGAGATATTGTTCTTAACTAGGAAAAGCCTGATAAAGTCCATACCAATATCATTCGGTATTGAGGTAAACAAAGACTTGACATCGCCGCAACTAACAGGTCATCACTACAAAAAGGAAGAATCCACATACACGAAGATTCTCCAGAAAATGTGTAGTATCTCTTAAGATCTGATCTACCCCATAACTGGGTTTGAACATTTGTTCAAATATAGAAAGAGGCTCAGTGAGCCATCGCCAGAAAGATTGGTCTCAAAGGAGGATTTAAGGTTCTTTGTGAATCTTAGGAAGACCTCTAAATGAAGGGACTAGAGGATCATCAACTAAAAGTACTTGTAAAGATCATTGTCAATAACGTTGGTTATCAGCAGATCATAAAGATATCCATGTACTTTCAATTAGATTGTTGAGGTCATAGTTATGTAAGGAAGATCGTAGTTTGTCAGACAACATAATTTCCATTTTCACAATACATTAACTCCATAATAACCACTGCACCTCCCTTATCAGCTTGTTCGATAATGATAGAATCATTGTTTCTTAAGCTGGTTATCGCCTCCCTTTCATCAATTGTAGTATTGTAAAGTCTGGTTTCACCTCTTTGTTATTATACAAATAAAAATCTCACTTTCACAGTCGCCTCCGAATAAGGATGTTGCTGAGGCATAAATGTGGAAGGTTTCCCGAATAAATTATTGTCGTTGGTGCCTCATCGTTCACCATAAAGCAACTTCACTGAGCAAGTTCGAAACCAGTCCACTATGCATTCAGCACATACCGAAATGTTAACAACAAATGAGAGGCTCATTTCAGTATTTTCTTTGTTTGTTGCAAAACCCGTTCTTCCTTTTTGCTGCCCTGCGCCGGAGCATTGTTTGAAGCAACGAAAAGAAGGATATCCCTTCCATGCCAAAACTCATCTTTAGCCGATCGCCTGCATATTACGCGTTGTTCACATTGTCATACCGGCATCGCTGGAGTTCAACTATGATATGCAGAGAACGCAGGCATTGTCGTCGATGGAATCAGGACACCGAAGCAGGTGAGCAACAATGTCACTATATCTCTGCAGACAAAAGGGCAGATCCAAGTCAATGCGCCGACAGATCAACCATTAGCATTTCTAGTAGTTGTCAGAATGGAAATCGTTGTATGACGTTAGAGCTTTTAGAACTAACATTTGTAAGGTTATACAAATGTTAGTTCTAAAAGCTCTAAAACTAATGTCATACAACGATTTCCCGTTTCTACGGCAACTACTACTAGAAATGCTAATGGTACAGTTGATTTATCTGTCCCGACGCATTTGAGCTTGGTAAATGGATCTGCCCCTTTTACAATGTCTACAGGGAATATGAGTGACATTGTTGCTCCACCTACTTCAGTGTGTCCTAATTCCATCGACGGTAATACTACTTCCCTGATTACGAAACCACGACAAGTCATAGTTGAAGCTCTCATTCATGCCGAGGGGCATGATAATATTATTACTCCAACGACACCAGGGGTTATTGAAACAAGCAAAATGAATGATACACGCAATAAGCGACCGCCCATTGATCCTCTCACTATTTCAGCTGAAGATGAGGTTTTTGGCATGGGTGAGGGATATCCTTCTTTTCCGTTGCCCTTCAAACCTTTCGAGAGGCGGACTTGGTCTCCACAAGGCAGGGCAGTAAAAAGGAAGAGCACCGAAGAGGTTTTACAACAAACAAAGAAAATACTGAAATGAGCTCTCATGATTTGGTTGTTAACATTTCTAGGTATGTACTGAATGCACATGAATTATCTGTCTTGAACAGAGGTTTGGGTTTCATACCCTCCAGCTGTAATGAACTTACGGATATAATTGTTGACATAAAACTTTTTACTAGGAACTTAAGTTTGAAGTTGCTTTATGGTGATAATAACGATGAGACAGGGGCCAATGGTTATAATTTATTCAGGAAACCTTCCACATTTATGCCTCAGCAACATCCTTTATTAGAGGCATTCGAACAAGCCTGTGAAAGTGAGATTTTTGATTTGTATAATAACAAAGAGGTGAAACCAGACTTTTACAATACTACAATTGATGAAAGGGAGGCGATAGCCAGCTTAAGAAACAATGATTCCATCATTATCAGACAAGCTGATAAGGGAGGTGCAGTGGTTATTATGGACAAGTTAATGTATTGTGAAAAAATGGAAATTATGTTGTCTGACAAAGCTACGTATCTTCCCTTACATAACTATGACCTCAACAATCTAATTAAGAAAGTACATGGATATCTTTATGATCTGCTGATAGCCAACGTTATTGACAATGATCTTTACAAGTACTTTTTAGTTGATGATCCTCTAGTCCCTTCATTTAGAGGTCTTCCGAAGATTCACAAAGAACCCTTAAATCCTCCTTTGAGACCAATCATTTCTAGCAGAGGATGGCTCACTGAGCCTCTTTCTATATATTTAGACAAAATGTTCAAACCCATAGTTATAGGGGTAGATCAGATCTTAAGAGATACTACACATTTTCTGGAGAATCTTTCGGTGTATGTGGATTCTTCCTTTTTTTGTAGTGATGACCTGTTAGTTACGCTTGATGTCAAGTCTTTGTTTACCTCAATACCGAATGATATTGGTATGGACTTTATCAGGCTTTTCCTAGTTAAGAACAATATCTCAAGTGATAAAATATGTAGATGGATGTCTCTCCTAGAACTTATATTGGAGAACAATGTATTGTTATATGACAAACATTATTATTTACAAACTAAAGGAGTGGCAATGGGTACCCCATGTGCCAACGCCTATGCCAACTTGGTGTTGGCACATTGGGAAGACACCTTTGTGCTCAATAATAATGTTGATTTTGGTAAATACTTGAAGTATTACAACAGGTTTGTGGATGATGTTTTTATTGTGTGGGGTAGCACAGTTGAACACTTAATGGATTTTGTGAAATACTTAAATGGCACTACTGATTTTCTGTGTTTTGATAGTTCTCATTCTTCTAACGTCATTGAATTTTTGGATGTCAAAGTTGTTATGGCTCCCAATGGCTTTGACACAGAATTATATAGAAAAACTTGTTGGAAAAACAACCTTTTGCACCGTAACAGCATGCATCCCAAGCACATCCACACAAATATAGTAAAGAATCAAATTATGAGAGTGTCTAGATTGACCACTCAAGATACCACATATGAACATCACAAGGTGCAATTGACTGAGAACTTTATATCTAGAGGCTACAATGGCCCTGAAGTCCACGATGACATCATAGAGGGGGACAGACTTAGATCAGGTCCTGGTGCCCCTTTGATGAGAAGAAGTAATTTCAGTTCTACATCTACTATGAATCATGACACTAGCCATGTCAACAGGTTAATAATACCCTACACAAATAGGAATAATCACATTACAAAAGTTCTTAACAACAACTGGAAACTTTTGTTAATGGATGATAAAATTAAGGATCTCATAGAAGACAGACCCCGTATAGCATATAGGAATATGTTGTCACTCAATAGGCTGTTATGTTATGATAAAAATCATGAAGGCTTTAGACAATCTGATAGATGTGGTACTTTTCCTTGCCGTTCCTGTAATCAATGCAGATATATAGCTGACTCAAATAGTTTCACACATCCTGTAACAGGACATGTCTATGTCTTCAAACACTATGCTGACTGTAAATCTACCAATGCCATTTATGTTGCGGAATGTCAACAGTGCAAGCAGTTCTATGTAGGCAAGACCAATAGGTATTTGCGAGAACGCATAAGAGAACATATTTATGCTATTGAGAGAGGTAACACAACCAATGCCTTGGCGCAACATGTTATTGATAATGGATTTTCACACACTTTTAAGTTCAAGGTTTTGGAACTAGTTATGAAAAATGGCAGATTAGGCAATATTAGAAACTTCACAGAAGAAAAGGAAGGCAAGTGGATTTTGAAACTTCAAGCCCATAGATATGGGCTTAATGATCGAGTTACACTTAAGCCTTTTTTAGTCAATAGACCATTAAGGCACTAGTTGTTACTAGTTTTTATTATTATCAGTCATTCAATATTATTGTCTAAACATGCCACCAAATGTTTTAGTTATTTAAGATGTGGTTTCATGTCAGTTTTTTACATGTGTTTTTAAAAAAAAAAAAAAAAAAAACTAACACTTTTTCTACTGTTGTTTTGATTTGCTGCATTGAATTAGGTAGTGATGTCATTTTTTGTATTTAAGCATACATGTTTCTGACTGCACTTTTGATGTCTGAAGAAGCATTGACTCAAACGTGAAAGCGCTTACCTTACTGCAGTCTCTATTTTCCTTGGTTGTTTTAACAGCATTAAATGTTGGATTTTATGGATTTTATGGACTTCTTGTATTTTTACTGAATACGCAGCTCATGGTGCACTCCTCAGTTATTATTACTTTCATACGCTGGAGATACTTTAACATAAGGCAATAAAATTCTATGTAATATTAAACCCATGTTATGTAGGAAATATTTACAAGCAGAAATAATAGGCCTACCCGGGGGCTCTGTCGTGCTTTTATGTATCTTTGGCAGACAAAAAAAGAAAGCTACCTCACTGTTACTACGAATAAATTTGTCTCTAACATATTTTTCAGAAAAATAACCCTTCCGAATATAATAATCAAGCTTCTGTTCATATTCAGCCACTGCTTTTTTATAATCCATAATGCTACACCTTTCATACACTTCAGCATTATTCAAATGTTGCATACACATGTTAAAATACTGAACTCCATTCATAACTACAATTTTATTCCCTTTATCGGAAGGTTTTATCACTATATAACTTAGTTATTAAAGGAACATTAAGTTATCAAAGGTTTTTACCACATTCTTACAAACAGTACATTTATTACAACTTAATAAGTGAGAAGTAAGAGGAAGGAGGTTGTTGTTTATGGCTATGAACTGTGTCTGTAACTCACACTGTATAGCAATAGAGATGCCTCATGATTCCCTACAATGGCCATGTACATCAGCTAAATGTGCAGTATTATCTGTAGGGCGGACAGACAACACTGCATTGGGACACCATTGGCCCACTGTATATTTGACAGGGCACCATTGTGTTAAACATGTATGCATGTCATTGCACATGTCAGCAGATCACATGTCATACTACATGTGATTGTCAAGGTCATATGCCACACATCAGGCAGGTGTACTGTTAACCTGTGCTGATCTACATGGTGTAACATAGGGATGTATGCTAACTACTACTATGATTGTGTAATTTGCATGCCATCTGCTATGACACATGCATGCTGTTGTGTGCAACCCAGGGATGTATGATAACTACCACTATTATTGTCTGCGCTGCATGCCGTCTGCCGTATCACATGCATGTTGCATGCCTTCTGTCATATCACATGCATGTGTGTCTGTGTGTGTTTCTATTGTATAGATTGTAATGTACAGTTCTTGTCTGCCCTCACAGGTGATGTATGTGCATTGCCCTCCTGTAGTACATCTGATGTTAGTGTCCCCACAGACTCTAGCAGTGATGATGAAAGTATGATTGAGTCACAGGCAGAGTCGTCAGGGGCTGAAACTGTGCTATTGGTTGCCATTCCAGCTATATCCCTCTCATCCCCACACACAGATCCCATGCCTGCACATACCCCATCACCAGTGGCCATAGAGGAAGGACAGCTGGCGTGTGGTAGCTTAGAACAGGAAAGTGTGGGGGCTATGGAAGGTGTGCCTGCACACCATAGTGTCAGCCAACTGACTGGTGGTGCCCCACACAGGCACGTGGCCAGTGCTGCTCGTAGGAGGACCTCTGGCCAACATGCTCCTGCAAGACAGAGCGCAGCAGCTGGTGTCACCGGATGCATGTTTCAGGCTGTAATGGAGGCACAGGCACATGCTGAATGGCACAACAGAGAAGATCAGAGGCTACAGAGGATTGCTGTCCATTCTTTAAAGAACATCCAGGCAATGGTAAATGCTCAACAGCAGATTGCTGAAGCTTTGGATAGATGGTTGGGTGACATGGTTGGAGTACTTGACCATGGCATGTCAATCTACGAGCGTGAGCTGTCTGTATTGGAACATCTGGTAGGAGTGAGGCATCGGGCACGTGGACGTAGGCCTGCTACATCACCTGTTTCAGGTCTATGTGTATGAGCTACCTCACATGTCTGCTCCTATAGTGGTGGTAGCAGTAGCAGTGCATCTGGTGCTGTGCTGTCCACACCATGACACAGCAGGCAATGTGCACATGGCCGGGGATGGTCCCAACAGGGACACGGTTTCAGTGGACAAGTGACATCAGACAGTACCCAATCTGCACCTCTGCCTGGTAGTGCCCGTGCAACCCCTGGCAGGCACAGGTCACATGTCCATGGCCAAACATCGTGAACTGTAAATCCTCACCTGTACAGTCTGCGGCTGTCAATAATACCCCTGTGTAGGCCAGACACATGGCAGAACTGTGTGCATACATACACGCACACACTGGAAACATATGTAGGGCACTGCAACACACACACACATAACATCCACACATGCCCAATTAGATCAAAGGCCCTAACCCATACACATGATTTCATCCAATGGTGCAACCCAGGCCTCTGGCAAACATTATCACCCTGTGCATATGATGATGCCTGTGCCGCATCCCTGACATTGACACCATCGGTGCAGGGACATGCTCATATGGTCTGATGCACAGGGTGAACAGACTAGGAAGATAAGTGTAGTTTACAATTGTTGAGTACTGTTGACAGGCAGCAGATATACCATGTACTACAGGTGTACAATGCATTTTGTACTGTTAACAGTATGTGTCTTCTGTAACAACAGTAACTGCATGTTGGTCATGATGTTCTGCTGTCCTCCTTTAGGCCTAATTGCACATGCCGGTGGATGTCAGTGTTTGCAGTTAGTGTCCCATATGTCAATGTGGACTACTCACAGGTATGTATGAATATACCAACATGCACCATGTAGCTGCCACATACCAGTGAGAATGTCCCACGTTACAAACACGTCTACTGATCCAAGAGCATGATAGCTGTGTATTAAGCTACTGTAGCCACAAGCGTGACATCCATAAAGGGTGACATCACAGGTACAGTTACATGGAGTGGTGAGGTAAGAGAGTGGTCTAGCTGATTACAAGGGTAGAGGTCAGTGGGAAGTGTGATGCCTCATTGGGAATCAGTAATACACGTTCCCATGACAGGATGCCAACACACAACTGCACCCACACACTCAGGTATTGACACACATGCATTCAGTAACACAGTAACACACCCACACACTCACGGATTCACTGATACAGTAACATATACTCGTACACAGTTGCTACTGGTGAGGTGAGGACCCCTGCCTATGTGCAAATCATCATTACAGTACTGTGCACCTACATGACGTGCCACAGAGAATACACATGTGCAGGTAGTCAGTACCAGTGGCAGCTGGTGACTTCAAATCAAAGGGGGGCTGCAGGAGACAGCTGAATGGGTGGGGTCAATGGGAAGGGGTGTGGTCAACTAGAAAGGGGAGGAGCTATGCTCAAAACCACAAAAACTAACTAAATACACTGCCCTGGGTGCCAAACCGTCATTATGAGAGTCTAATCAAGACAAAATGAAGTGTAGAAGAATACAAATATTTCAATGCATTGGCTGCATGACAGCTTACTTAATATCTAGATGGAAACAAAAAGGTTGCGAGGCATGAAAAAATAAATTACTTTTTAAATACATTAATGGAATGCCAGTCAAAGTCAAGTATAAGAAAAACAAGCAGCACTCAACTCAAACCACTTCTTGCACTGCAGTTCTAATTATAATTTATATTCAGCTTTATTAAAGTACCAAGTAACATGCTGAAAGTAGAAATCTCTGATGCCCCCACTTGTAAAAATGTTTCTTATCTAAAAAAAGACCTGCTGCCTGTCAACTATCTACTTGTTTCATGGGGAAAACATGATCAAAGTAAAAAATGAAAAGCAAACAAGAAATAAGCTCAAGATACATTGCTTAAAAGGATTACTGTACAGGTTATGGGCCACACAATTGGCATTCTGTTTAGTTTATGGGTAAAGCCTGCAGAGATGACTGGAAGTCTCCAAGTGTAATGAGCTTCTTAAAATAATGTAATCCTGTCCTTTATTACAAATACTGTCATATGCATTTCAATATCCAAGGCTTATACATTATCTAGTTAAGTATTCTCTACATGGCAACAACAGAAAGGCTTTCAATGTTGGCAATTCTTTAACAGTATGCTTATTAAAGCTTACTTGTATCTTACGATCTCAGCCAAGCTTACCTGATGGTCATTAAAGTATTGCTACTTAAACACAGAGCAAAAGGCACTTTGAGTAATAAGCATAAATCAACAGTACAAAAAATATGACAGAAACCAGACCATTCTGCAAAAATCAAGGACAGATGAAAAGCCACTCTAGTACTTGTGTCTACCTTGGATGGGGGGACACTCTGCACATTTACACTGCATAACTACTCCTTGCCTTGCTTCGACACATCCAGAGTCACTACATGGGGGAGCGGGGTGCAACAAGTATGTCACAATTTGAAATGTCTCTGGCTGACTGTGATGGCCCTGACACATTTGTCATACCTCTCAACCTCGGAGCAAGAAATCTGGATAAAGCCATACAAAGAAGTGGGACAAAGGCCCAAAAATAAGGACAATTTTTAAATATTGCTCTTATGAACTTAGAAAGATAAGAGAATAGGTCTTGCATTAGTATGAATTTTCTGAATGGTATGAAATCTGAAACTCAAATGTCTGTCATTATTTTCTAACTTCAGTCTTTAATGATTTGTCACTAATTTGCCAAAAAACACAATTGTATGAAAAATGGACCAAAAATGTGATGTAAAAATATAAAATAGCCACACAATACAGCTGGGAACCTATCAAAGAAGGGACACTTTAATATTAGTACTGCTGACTTGAGCAGATGACAAAATAAAAGAATCTACATGCATTTCTGAAATAAAAGTAATCTATAACTCTGATTATTACAGTTATTTCTTAATTGTAAACCATCCATGTTTTCTTCCAAAATTGCTATTTTAGAAGGGATTATTAGGGGGAAGAGCAACATTTTGAGCCAAAATCAGGGACAGTTGAGAGGTCTGGCTATGCCTAATTCTATAAAGCAATTTATTTGCATGTACCTCTCAACCTGTTAATGCAATAAATCTGGACAAGGCCAAATATATTGGGGGAACATATAAACAGTACTAAAAATTGCTCTTGTATAAACTGAAACAGTTGATAGAACAACAGGTCTTACTTTAGCATGCATTTTTCTGAAGGTTATGAAGTCTGAAACTAGTGTGTCATTATTTAGTGACTTAATTCCTAAATGATTTGCCAGAAAACCACAAATTGTATGAGGAACAAACCAAAAATAAGAAGCAAAAATCTATTCATTCTTTGAAAATCTGGACAGTTGGGTGGTATAGTTCAGCTGGGGCTGTCTTTAAGTTTGCCGCCCTTCCCCCTCACAAAATCATGGTCGAATGGAGCCTCCTCCTGCAGCCATTCCAATGATCCATTACTTGGCTATTTCACTCCATTTACCATAAACACTAATGTGCATACTGATTTACTTCTATGATGATTTGGACTCCATTTGAAAGTTTTATTTTGCATTTTACAGCACAAACACTAAGATATCTGCTAAACAAACTTAGCATTAAAACTTCTCTGCCCTTGAAACTCACATTAATTGAAACAGCATTGAAACCCACATTCATTGAAACAGCATTGAAACCCACATTCAAAGAAAATACATTTTACCAGTGGCAGATAAAGATTAATTCTGGGCTGTTTTCAAATCATAGGCCCCTTGTATATGAAACATACATGTGCTCTTTGATACACCTTCCTATTGTTTTGAACATTTTTCCAGTAAACTATGAAACAAAACACATGCACCAATAATGACAAAACTGCCCAATTCAGAACATCTTTCCAGTAAACAATGAAACAAAATGCATGCACCCATAATGACAAAACTGCCCAATTCAGAACATTTCCATCATAAAAGTCTACTCAAACTTCTACAGTCCACCATTATCAGTAAATATGCACACTTCTACAGTCCACCATTATCAGTAAATATGCACAATCTCTGAAGAAGTAAAAAAGTAATCTAAATAATTCCACATTAAATAAATCTGTAACTAATGAAGAGGTTGCTGCTAGCAAACACCTTTATATTTCATGGTTTCATCGAAAAATAAAGTGTCTGATGCCCCTGAGGAATAAATTATCTATATTACATTAAAAATGATAAGCTAGTAATATTACAATAGGAAATGGATGGCAAACTGATAACAGGCTCATAGTTAGTATCTTAACTTTTTCAGTACGGCAGCATTCACCCCTTGTGGGAGTAGAACCAACAACCTTCTGCATCAAAAGCAAGTACACAACCTGTTGTCCTATTAACAATGCAAGGTGACTTAGCATAAGCAGCACTAAACTTCTCTTCCCCTGCAACTCTTAGCTCCTTGTAAAATCTACTCAATACTCAACTGCATCTCAACTTTGCAGCACAAGAAATCTGGAAAAAGCCAAATTTATTGGACGGGTGGTCAAAAGACCAAAAACCAGGGACACATTAAACATTGCTTGTATAATCTTGGAAAGTTGCTGGAATAAAATGCTGTGTTACCACCATACATTTTACTGCCAATGTCCCTGTGCAAAAGAGTCAGAACAACATATCACTATGCCAAATCACATGCTTTGTGAAAGAAAAATGCTGTTACCACCATACATTTTACTGCCAAGGTCCCTTTGCAAAACAGTCAGAGCAACATACCACTACGCCAAATCAGCTGCTTTGTGAAAGAGCGGAAGACTGAAACTTAAATGGCTATTATTTAATTAATTCAGTTCTCACCATAGCTGTCAACCTCTTAGCACAAAACGCCTAGACAAACCCAGTAATGAGGGAATACAGCCCTCAAACATATTCAGTGAATTCAGTTCTTGCCATAGCTGTCAACCTTAGCACAAAAACCTGGACAAAGTCAATAATGGGGTAATACAGTCCCCAAAAATAAGGACAAATTTCAAATATTCATCTTATAAACTTAGGTTGTGTTACTATGTATTTTCTGAAGAATATGAAGTCTGAAATTCAAATGCCTGTCAATTTAACTTCTGACAGAACAAAAACAATTTTCAGCAGAGGCCCAGGGAGAAATACTGCAGACACATGTCTTTGTAAAATGGCAGGACACCAGAGCAAATCCACACAAACACAGGGATAAGATGCAGACCCCACAAAGAAGGCACCCCAGCCAAGAATCAAACCTGATAACCTGCAGCTGTGAGGCAACAATGCTACCACTGCACCATCAAATATCAAGCATTGCAGCATTTAGAAACCACAGATATTATGAGGAACAGATCAGATCAAATATTAGGCAAAAATCTGCAATTTATTTACAAATGGTGGTGGGTAGGGAATTCAGGTTTTTAACACCTGCATACAAGGTACGAGGTTCAAGCCTGAGGTATTCCCTACCACACCACCATGAGTCTAGCCACCAGTATATAGCAACTGGGGCATTCACACACAAACACACACACACACACACACACACACACACACACACACACACACACACACACACACACACACACACACACACACACACACACACACACACACACACACACACACACACACACCTACCTGTAAACTCCCCATCCACAGACATAAATCCGTAACTGCAAAACTCCCTTTGTTCCATACCCACCCGTTCACATAAATCCATCCATGTTTCCACACGAGACCCCGCCCTTCCAGCTCCAAATCACGAGATCTTCCCAATGAGACTGCAGCAAACTCCAGACTGCTGACCTTGCAGTCCAACTCTGATGAGGTTTCCCAGCGAGTTTCCCGGAAGTCTATTGCAGTTGTTCTGCACAGACTTCTGGGATCGTGCTCTGACATATTTCCCAGTCCAGACTGCTGCTGAAACAGTCTGGGCATGCTCCAGACTGTCTCAGCAGCAGTCCGGACTAGTGCACATGCACGAAAGTCCACGAATTTTGAATTTTTTTTAATTTTATTTTCTTTCATTTTCTTTACAGCTGGGGGGGGGGCTGAAGTTTGGCAGTCCAATAGCACGGGCCACCCCTGGTCAGTACGGCTTAAGATCAGGGACATCAACACAGATAGTAGAATGCATTGCCTGGATGGGGGAGGGGTCTTATCAGTTCAGTATTATAACATACATCCTCACCCCAGGGACCAGTCAGCCCTACATACACACACAATGTGGCATTCAGTATTGAATACACCTCTGTCACGCACATACAGATACCTCACATGTGTGAGATACATGCCCCTGCCCATGTCCTGCTTTCTACATTGCAGTCTGTACAGATGTGTACAATAGTGTACAGGAGTGTGAGTAACAATTGAGATGTATTCCCCACAATACGTGACATATATGGACACACACGCAATCACACATGCCAGTACTGTGAATCTCAGACCTGCCTAGCTCATGATATGTATGACAGACGTACAGCAGTATTGCACGCGTTACAAACTGTACTGACGCTTCCTGTGGCAACAATGCTGATATATGTACATGGGACGTCTTAATTATTAACAGGTGTCAAGTGATTTACCTTCTCTGATGCTTCCTGTGGCAACAGTGCTGATATATGCACACGGGACATCTTAACTATTAACAGGTGTCAAGTGATTTACCTTCGCTGTCACCCTGACCGCTGTCTAAGTTGTGTGTTATGTCCTTCAATTAATGAAACCTTTGCTTACCGGTTACATAGGTTATTGTAGGACCGCTTGTGACACACCTGTGAGCTGTCCACAGCAAACATCCATCTGCAAAGATGCCCCACCACTTAGTTATTTCCACACATCTGTCCATACCTGAGATACATCTTTCTGTACATTCAGCATATCACCATATACAGTTGGCAATGTTGAGGCTGCATTGCAACTGCATGATGTACTAGGATACACGTCACCTGCATACATCAGAAACTGCACATGCATGTTATCTGAATGCACAACACTACATGTACAGGTGTGTAGGTCCTACAATCCTGACATTTGGGCATGTTTGTAGGCATTGCAATTGGTGGACATGTGTAATGACATTAATGACACATGGACTGTTGTATGATATGATGGATGTAATGGGTGACTGATACAGCGGGAATGTTACCTCTGTCAACATTGATATCACACCTTATGTACTGTTAGCATTCAGTAGCCATGAACCTACATTCCATGTGCATGTGTGTAATAGCTGTAGCCACCTGTTTGCACAAAGGACAACAACATCTATGCTATTTACATGCATGTTGTGTGTGTGTGTGTGGCATGTACATACCCAGGGCAGGTACATGTATGTCATATCCATACATGAGGGTGTGTACTGGTGTACAGCAACAGTCATCTGCTAATGGTGGAAAGTACCGAGGGTCCCTGGTATGTGTACAGCTGACCTGGTTATAGACAGTGGTATCATTGCATTGCATAACACATGATGCAACTGTGTCAGTACATGTGTACTCTCTACAGTTGATGTAGAACTTGGTACAGTACACAGGTCAAGGGTCACATGGTGGTGAACTCTTCTATGTCCTATAACATGCATGGATGCGTGTTGGTGGTCCGAGGGCATGGTGGTGTCTGAGGTTTACATCCTAGAATGCAGCATGTGACACTGTGTCCTGCACATGACTCATCTGTGATGCCTTTCATGGGGGGACCAGTCAGTACATGTGAGTGGCCTTTATGTATGTGGGGGCACCACCTGGAGCAGTCCGTACCTATGTTATGGCCCACATATCTGGTTCTGAGGTATATGGTGGTAGTGCTAGGTTCTGAGGTATATTGTGGTAGTGCTATTGTGCACTACAGAGCCATCAGCCAGGTGTTCCTCACTGCACAGATGTCAGTACTCCCCATTGTTGGATCTACAGTGACCAGCTGTGAATATGGATGCTACACATCTAGCACTGGTTAGCATAAGAAAACAATGCAGTTGTCCTGTAGGTGTATGGGAGTTAACCTGTGTTTAGGACATTTGCCTTGGAATGGCACTGTGTGGGTGGATGCGACTTGGAAATTATCCCCACTCCCTTGAATCATGGATGCATGTGATATGTGTCAAAGGCCTGTCTACTGTCAGTCATGTCATCACAGAATGACAGCAGATGCTGTGTAAAAGACTGATGTCAAATATATGTTGAGCAGCATTCCTGCTAACAATGACAACTACTAACACCAGAGCCCATTACAATGTGTTCTTTATGTCTACCTGTAATAGCATGGCCACTGTGGCCTTCCATGTTTAGCATCAGAGTGCATCCCAGTCAGCCCTGTGCTACTAAGAGTATGAGCATGCCCAGTATATCCTTGTGTAGATGGACACATAGTAGTGCATTCTGACCAGCCCTGTGCTACTAAGTGTGTCAGCATGCCCCCTGTGCTACTAAGTGTATGAGCATGACCAGTATATCCTTGTGTAGATGGACACATAGTGCATTATGAACAGCCCTGTGCTACTGTGTGAGCATGCCCAGTGACACCTTATGTCACTTATGTGCCTCTGTGTATGGGCACGGCCATTGTAACCTTGTATAGTGGTAGTAGTCATCCATTCCACAGATGGGCATACTCCAGGTCAGGATGGATTCCTACTTTAAACACACAGGTTCACAGGTATATACATCTTAACTGCCAGCATCCCTGTTGATGTCCGCATTCCAGGAAGGTCATAATGACAGCCTTGAAATGTGTAGTCTGTGTGGCGCGATTCGTAAGTATGTAGTATTGTAACAGTAATCTGTAAATAGGCAGGTATTCCGTTCCCACCAATGGTGTGTGTGTGTGTGTATGTCTATCCCCATTTTCCAGAGGACTGTAAATTGCTTTTAGACTGCTCACACTCCATACAATTTGTATACCCACCTTTGGCAGGGCAGATGATGACACCCACCTACAAATTCACCTCTGGGAGTGGTGTGTCCCAGTAATCTGGGTAGCGCATTCTGTAACTGCGTAATGCTGTAGTGTAATAAAGTAGTTAGGTTGGTGTTCTAGTCCCACACTTGCCGTGAGTGTGTGTGTGTGTGCCCATTTGCCTGAGGACTGAGTAATGCTTTTAGACTGCTCACACTCCATACATTTCTTATACCCACCTTTAGCAAGGCTGATGATGTCACCCATCTACAAATACACCTCTGGGAGTTCTGTGTCCCAGTAATCTGGGTAGTGCATTCTGAAACTGCATAATGCTGTAGTGTAATAAAGTAGTTAGGTCGGTGTTCTAGTCCCACACTTACCGTGTGCGTGTGTCTCCGTTTGCCTGAGGACTGAGTAATGCTTTTAGACTGCTCACACTCCATACATTTCTTATATCTACCTTTGGCAAGGCTGATGATGTCACCCATCTACAAATACACCTCTGGGAGTGCTGTGTCCCAGTAATCTTGGTAGCGCGTTCTGTAATTGCGTAATGCTGTAGTGTAATAAAGTAGTTAGGTTGGTGTTCTAGTCCCACACTTGCCGTGTGTGTGTGTCCCCATTTGCCTGAGGACTGTGTAAAGCTTTTAGACTGCTCACACTCCATACATTTCTTATACACACCTTTAGCAAGGCTGATTATGTCACCTATCTACAAATACACCTCTGGGAGTACTGTGTCCCAGTAATCTCGGTAGCGCATTCTGTAACTAAGTAATGCTGTAATGTAATAAAGTAGTTAGGTTGGTGTTCTAGTCCCACAATTGCTGTGTTTGTGTGTGTCCGCATTTGCCTGAGGACTGAGTAATGCTTTTAGACTGCTCACACTCCATACATTTCTTATACCCACCTTTGGCAAGGCTGATGATGTCACCCATCTACAAATACACCTCTGGGAGTGCTGTGTCCCAGTAATCCTGGTAGCGCATTCGGTAACTGCGTAATGCTGTAATGTAATAAAGTAGGTGGGGCAGTGTTCTAATCCCACACTTGCCGTGTATGTGTGTGTGTGTCCCTGAGGACTGAGTAATGGTTTTAGACTGCTCACACACCATACATTTCTTATACCCACCTTTGGCAAAGCTGATGGTGTCACCCATCTACAAATACACCTCTATGAGTACTGTGTCCCAGTAATCCTGGTAGCACATTCTGTAACTGTGTAATGCTGTAGTGTAGTAAAGTAGTTAGGTCGGTGTTCTAATCCCAGACATGCCAAGTGTGTGTGTGTGTGTGTGTGTGTGTGTGTGTGTGCATGTCTGCCTGCATGAGACAAGTACAGTGCTTCGTAATATTCACCATAGTGCGTGCCCTAAAAGCTTGTTGCTGCAGTGTGATACAGTAGGGGTTTGTATACAGGACATGGCAAGTGTGTGTTTGTCTGTCAGAGCCTGTGTAGAGGTGGCCATGATTGTCTTACCATTGGACATGTTTGGGAGTGGGTTTTGTAGTTTTCCTATATAGTATCTGTCTTATGACACATTGGCCACCTCACGAGGAGTACAGCTGTCAGTCAGCCACGGCACTGTGTTGGCAAGCCATACCCATACATCTGGCAAAAGGCCTGGTGAACTAAGTATGCAGCCCTACTAGTACCCGGTATATGTCTCGCACCCATGTGCCATGCACAAACAAACTTGCCTAGGATATCCCACTATGTTGCTAGTAACATGCACTTTGAGGACAGATAGTAGGCATGGTGTGAATGCAGTGGCCTGCAGATGACATGGCACCCTGTACAGTGGTACAATAGGCACATATAAGCGGACATTGTGCCTTCACTATGTTCCACACTGAATGCCTGCAACATATGTGGTGCCATCAAATGTGATCCACAAAGTCCAAACAATGCTGTACACATGTGCCCTGTATGGATCCATGCCACTGACACCATGGAATACCTGTATCATACTATCCATGCAGGTGCAGGCCGACCTGCTCACTATAAGCAGGTTTCACCACACCAGGCCATTATTGGCATATCGGGGTATAACAGGCTGTGTACACAACATGTGTCTGCCAAACCAGGTACACCTGTACATGTCACTGTACAGTATTGTGGGATATGCACATCCCAGGCAATGTCCATGTGAAGGACTATCAAACACAGACATGGCATGCATTGCAAAGCTATGGCCCTACACATTGGTAACCAGGATGTTAGGCCAGATAATGCAGTACCCATCTGTGTGAGATATTGCAGACACTACACCCCTGCACTGCACACCATTGTCGGGTGACACGATGGCAAGGATTACCCCTCACCCAGCCTTGTACAGCCATCTTGCACAGCCAAACCCTACACACCCATAGAGCAATGCATACCTGCATGCCAGTACTGGCACCCTGTGTCTGCATGTGGGTTGTGATGCTCCCAACCACAGTCACTCCCAGTATAAACCTCATTGGCATACCAACAGTTGTCAAGCACTTTCACATGTCCTAGCCCAAAGAACCTCCAGATATCCTCTGTGGTGCATGTGGTCCTGTGCATTACTGCAGTGTGGCAAACTAAGTAGTTACATTGTGTATTTGTGGCCCTGGAAAAGGTGTCAATGTGTGTCCATTAGAGAGTGTGGTTGTGGTGACAATGACATCCATTCACGTGGACTGATGTGTGCCACACCTAATGTATGTCTACTATTTCTGTTGCAGAAGTCACTCACTCACTCACCTACACACATATGTTCTTACAGCACTGCAACATGTCGTCTTTGTGGCACATGTAGTAACGTCATAGGTTCATAGGTTCATACTAGGCTATCTGCCCTAGGGCATTTATAAGCCTAGCCAGAGTGTGTGTGTGGCTTTCACCACCCCTTAGGATGAGAATACTATACCCATTAGTTTGCTGTGCCTCTGTCCAGCAGTGATACAGAGATGATTCCCGGGGTAAACCTATGATCTCCCATCCACTCGTCAAGATTTCTCTTGAACAGAGTCAGTGAGGGGCTCTGCCTCACATGGACTGGGATTCTGTTCCATAGTGTAGGGAGTCTCTGGGTGATGAATCTGTCCCTCCAGCACGTCCTATTTATATCCATGTTGAGGTTTAAGTCTCTTGCTCTCATGGCTCTGGTGGATTTGGATTTTTTGAGGTGGAGCATGTCCATTAATTCCGGGTTGGACATGGCCTTGTATGTCAGGCACAGATCACCTCTGAGCAGATGGCATGCGACTGAATAGAGCTGGAGTTTCTTCAGTCGGGCATCGATGACATATGTTTGAGCCCCTTTATCCTTTTGGTGAGGAACTTTTGGGGTCTTTCCAACTGCTGCAGGTGTCGGGTAAGGTACATTCTGAATGGGGCGTTGTACTCAATCATTGGTCTGATAAGTGAAGAGTACAGGGTACAATGACCTCTCCTGATCTGGATGTGAATCCCTTCATGATCAGGTGGGCAATGTAGAAGGTCTTCCTAACCACTTTGGCAATGTGAGTGTCAAAAGAGAGGTTACTGTCAACTTGGGTCCCCAGGTCCCTGATAACTTCTTCCGTGTTTAATGGATTACCACCTATGTGGTAATTAGGGTTACCTTGTTTTTCCCAAAGGGTATGACTATACATTTTTGGCATTTAGCTTAAGGCCATGGCTCTGGCACCAGTTATCCATTTCTATGAGACCTCTCTGGAGGATGTCTGTGTCTGATGGAGTGTCAATTATGGTGCCCAGTTTGCAGTCATCTGCAAATTTTGTCAGCCACAATCCCCTATGTTTGCCTGCACTTCAGAAAAATAAATGCCGAACAAGAGGGGCCCAGGACTGAGCCCTGTGGGACACCGCCGTGACCGGCTTAGAGTCTGACATGGCACCAGCAACTCTAACCCTGTGTGTTCTGTCCTTGAGCCAGTTTGCAACCCATCTTGTGACATATGGGTTTACATCTAAGCTGGTGAGCTTTTCTATGATGCCCGAGTGGGGTATTGTGTCGAACGCTTTTGCTAGGTCAAGGTAGGCTGTGTGAACTGCCTTACCCTCATCAATGGCCTTAGTGACTGTTTTGAAAAAGTCGACCAAGTTCAAGAGGCAGGATCTGCCCTTGACAAAGTCAAATTGGGTAGGATCCAGTGTCTGTAGGTCCCAAATGTCTTTATTTATGAGTTCCATTATGATCCACTCCATAGCTTTGCAGACAAGGCTCGTCAAGCTTATGGGGCGGTAATTTCCAGGGTCCGTAGAAGCACCGCCTTTGTGGAGTGGGACCACAGTTGCCGTACGCCATTCTTTGGGTACGTATCCTGTAGTAAGGCTAAGATTAAACAGCAGCCTTATGTGTGGGTTTAGTTCCTCATTGAGTTCATGTAGCACACAGCCGGGGACACCGTCCGGTCCCATTGATGCTGTGTTTTTGCTTTAGAGAGAGCAGCTCTCACCTGGGCATCTGAGATGTTTGGGAGGCTAGACTCTGGTGGGATAGATATTTCTCCTTTTGGGGAGGGAGGGAGAAATTTGCACTGAACCTGTCTGCCAGTATGTTGGCAATGTCTGTGGGTTCAGTGATTATTTTATCATTTTGGACTAATTCTGAGCATATCTGGGAGTTTCCACCCAGGTTTCTAACATAGCTAAAGAAGGCTTTATGATTGTCTTTTGTCATTAGTGATTTTTCTCTCAAAGTTGGCCTTGGATGATTTTATGAGTGATCGTAGTTTTTGCTAGTATTGATCAGAGATGCCTTCCCTTAGGGATTTTGCTCTGTCATGTAGTAGCTTTCTCCTCTTGTTGTAGAGTTTGTTTATGGCTGGGATCCACCAGAAGGGCGCCTGCCTTTGGTGGAAAGGGTCTTGATTTTATTAGGGATTGCTTGATCCATACATTCCTGGAGGTGCTCGTAGAAGGCATTTGTAAGGGTTTCAGCAGCGTGGGTTGTGGTTTCCACTGGCTCGGGGCCTTGAAGGATACCACTCCAGTCTTAAGAAGTGTGAAGTTTGCTTTTGAGAAGTTCTTCACTGTGGTCTTTTTGCTGGGGTGGGGTGGGATGTGGATCTCCAGTGAGATTAATTTATGGTCTGATCTCACCAATGAGGGATATACTTCCGGTGTGGAGCATTTTGTCCCCATGTTTGTGATGATCAGGTCTAGTATATTTTCTCCTCTTGTGGGAATGGTGACTAGTTGTTCCATAGCATTTGAGTTTATGAACTCAAGGAACCTTTGGGCTAGGGTGTTGGGGCTTGAGTAATGTTCCCAGTCTATGTTTGGGTAGTTGAAGTCACCCAATATGATGGTGTTTGGAGAGACATTCATACTCTCCAGTGTCTTCAGGAAGGCTGTGTGGGTTTCCTGAGTTTGAGAAGGTGGTCTGTAGCATGTTACAAACTGTAGGGCAGTTTTACCTATGGTTAATTACACCTGGATGGTCTCCGATGCTTTGTGCGTTGCCACTAACCTGGAGGTGTGGGTATCCTTTATGAATATGGATACTCCTGCTCCTTTTGTGGTTCGGTCCGGATTTTGGGACTGGAACGCATGATATGAGGTATAACCTGATAGTGCTGGGGTGCTCTCAGGAGCCTTGAACCAGGTTTCAGTCACAGCACAGACATCGATGTTCTCCATACTGAGGAGGGCTTTGAGGGCGTGCATCTTGAAGTTTAGACTTCTGGCATTGAGCAGTATTACCCTTAGTTTTTCTCCATTTTTGTTTTCTAGGGTGGTAGGTTTATCATTTGAGCCTTGCCTAAAAAGGCACTATGGGGTGGCAAGAGCCTTTGCCAATATCCGAAGCCCAGGGTGACAGGTGCAAGCCGTCCCTGCGAAGCAGCGTGGCTTGTCAAGCATGTCATCCCAGGCAGACAGACATTGATCCCCTTAGAATGACACCAGTAATTAAGCCAATTATTAAAGCTGATCATTTTGTCTCTGTATTGTGGCATCATTCTTGGTGAGGGTAGGATACTGCTCAGGGTCAGGGTCATACCGGCCTGGGCTACATAATCTGAGAGCTCCTCTATGTCTCTTTTCATGTAGTCCAGGGAGGTATGTCTCAGGTCGTTCACACCAGCATGGACAATGACTGAGTCATACTTGTACTTGCTGTGGAGTGACCTGAGTGCTTGTGTTATGTGGTGGATTCTAGTTCCTGACAGGCAGCTTACTGTGATCTTTTCCTTGTTCAGTCTGGTGAGTGGGACGTCAGTGTGTCTGACTATGGAGTCACCTATAACAAGTGTGTCTGGCATTGTGTTTGGCCTTAAGGGCTGTGACTGTTTAGCACACTGACTTTGAGAACTATGTGTTGCATGTCTTATGTCTTGAGGTGGCAGTTGCTTGGGTGTCTGCTTTGGAGGCCTCTGTAGTTTTGGTAGATATTTGATCAGTGCCTCCGAGTATGTCTTTGTGTGTTTATGTGTTTGTTTTGCAGTTGTGATAGTTCTATGTGAAACTGGGTTTGTGGTGTGCATGGTTTCCTTCTCCTCCTGTCTGGTCTTGCCAGTCATGAGTTGAGAGAGCTCAGCCTCCAGTTTGGCTATATAGTTGCATCTCTCACATGTATTTGTGTTTTGTGGGAGAAGGAGTGGGTTGTCTGTGTACATGAGGCAATTGTAACATTGCCTCAAGATGCCCAGATTCACCAGCTGAACAGGAGAGGACGCTAGCAACTGACCCTTCGACATGCTAGAAAAAGTGAAAAAGTTTGCTGTGTAACTGAGTCAGAAGGGACCTATAGGGAAATGGGTACTCAAGGGGATTCTAGGCTAATGTAGTACTTTGTTTAGTATACAAGTACTTTACCTATATAAAATGCTTTAGGCGCAAGTGCTGAGCTTTACCTATATAAAAATGCTTTAGGAGCAAGTGCTGAGCTTTTGAGATAGAGAATAGACTGTTTAGATTGCAAGTAGAGAAGTTCTAAGGGAAAAATTGAACAGCAGACTTTACGGAGCCAGAAATAGTTTAACCTTGTTTAACCGGCTGCCCGATGGTGCTCTGGGCAACTCCGCTTAATCACGCAAAAGCGCTAAAGCAGGCTTTATAGCAGGGGTTGAAAAGAGCTAGGAATTGACCCAAAATGGCCAATAGACTACAAGTTTCTGGCTGGATCCACTGCTCTAGGGACAAATAGGCTGCTCAGTGCTCCCCACTCCCACTGGTGAACAAAGAAGCTTCCCTTTATCCAAATAAGGATATGGAATAGCACAGGAACCAAGCCAAAGCCCAGAGATCAGCAAACTCTGAAGACTGGACTATTCTAGTTCAGTAAGGCGGGAAAAACAAGATTTTTTTTTTTTTTTTTTTAGAAAACAGAGGAAAAACAGACAGCAATGCTTTTAAACGGCTAGCACTTGAGTGTGTTAGCCTACAGGTAAAATTAAGCAACAAATAACTTTTTAAAAGTGCAAAACAGTTAATCAACACAAAAACAGTTTAAATAGAATGCAGAGCTGTATAAACAGGCGAAAATGCAGTCGCTAAGCAGTAAATAATCAAAAGCCAGAAAAAATACTTAAATCAGGAAAAAGTCACTCTTTTGCTCTCTGCTGCTTGTAGAACTCTGCAGGACACCACGAGGAGCTGTGCTGAGTTGAATACAAGCGAAAAAGCTCGCTAAAGCGGGCTTTATTACAGGGGGCTGAAAAGAGCTAGGAATTGACCCAAAATGGCCAATAGACTACAAGTTTCTGGCTGGAACCACTCCTCTAGGGACAAACAGGCCGCTCAGTGCTCCCCACTCCCACTGGTGAACAAAGACGCTTCCTTTTATCCAAATAAGGATATGGAATAGCATAGGAACCAAGACAAAGCCCAGAGGTCAGCAAACTCTGAAGACTGGACTATTCTAGTTCAGTAAGGCGGGAAAACAAGATTTTTTCTTTTTTTTTCTTTTTTTTTTTTTTTTCTTTTTTGCAGAAAACAGAAGAAAAACAGACATGCACATGTAATAATAATGAGTAGTCAGGGGTTTGACCCCTGTACTGTTTGGCATGTGGCAGATGATGCTTATGGTTAAGTCTTCGAGCCCTTCCCTGGTGTTCATTGCCTGTCTCACCCACACACTCTCTGGTGGATGTGAAGTTGTACACCTGCACAGCAGCAGCATGTGTATTGTAAGTGATGGAAATGTTCAGGTGATGGCCTCTGCACCTGTTGCAGTCTTCTTCTAGCTGATTGTATGTGGTACAGCTGTGATGGTGTTCCCATAGCCATCCGCATGATAAACACAGTACACTATCTAGGGAAACATGTTATCTGGCCATGACAGTCGCTGTGAGTGATACCTGGATGTGATATTCTGACATGGCATCAAAGATGATATCTGGATGTACCTCAAGCATTCTCCACAGTGGGAAATAGCCTAAAGACAGGAGGGTGATGTGCCACACATGACTACAGCATGTAAGTGTAGCTATGCTGCATTGAGACTACTGCCTGTTTAACATGTGTGTGGTAATGGCTATACTGCATGTTGTAATACAGACATGACAGTACTCTGTTTATGAGGGACCTACATCTGTAGGGCCATCTGTGAACTGGTCAGTGTGTGCAGCCATTTGTTTCCTGTGTTACACACTGAACACAGATCTGTGCACAGCAGAAGCATGGTGTGAGGATTGCAGACAGTACATGATGATAGGGATGTGTTACTGCCATAGCATCCTGACTGGACATGTGTCACATGAGACAGTGGTATGACTGACACTGTGTGGGATTCCCAGTGATAAGCCAATGATGGGCAACTGTTCATAGCTGCGGTCACATGTCTACTACACATTGTACAGCTGGCATGCAGTATATATGCATGTGTTGTGCTGCCTCTGCAAATGTATACCATCTGTTGTGTTGTGTTGCTGGTGATATCTATGCTTACTGTCATAGGTAATCCTGTATGCTGTTGTCTATCACTAAGCCATATGTGGGTTTAAAATGCAACACCATAGGCTGAATGGGTTGGGAGGTCCCGGCAGAACCTCCTGTCCCACTTCAGCTGACCATGGCACCGGGCACTAGCACATCTGGGGCCTAGCCATAGACATCAACCTCTGTTGGCTCTGCACCACCTTCTGGTGGTACCACCACTGAGGATGAAGCATGTCTCCCTTGGGAGCGGGACCAGACAGGTACATATCTGCTGTCGTGCCGTCCCAGACATGTTGCGTTGGTGGCTCCCTAAGGGGTTCTGAAGCCAGATACGACAGTTCAAGGGCGGAGTGTCACATTTACAGGGTGATTCTGCCCCTCCTGGACAGCCCCCAGCACTGCCTCCTTTGCAGCTGTGTAGGTGCAGTGGCAGTTGCCCATGGCTGGGGAACTCTATCCCACTGTTCCCATGGGCTTTTGAATGCCGAAGACCCATCCCCATCCAGGGTGTATCCCCTCCACATGTGTCATATACCAACACTGTATGCTGTCTTTTCTGTGATCCTACCTTTCCTCCAAGGCCATACCTACACTCCTTCCCCAACATCTGACCCTCACCTACGGACACATAAGGCCATACAGCTCCTAGGACAACATCTGCCCTATGCATAGCTGTCCATTACACACACTTGCCCACTGGACACATGAAACCCTTGTAATATGCATCATAACATACTCCTGTTATCCTCACCCCTGTCCCTCAGGTGCACGATCCTGGTATGCACATCACTCCTACATGGTCCAGGTACATGTGGTGAGGATGACCCCATTGTACACAAAACACTACCCCATTTACCTTTATCATGATGATGATGTTGCACACAGCACCTTGCAAGAGTACTGTTCACATATAACGATTGGACAGGTACTGTTGTGTTAATGTACATTACACGCACAGAGTGATGTATATGGCCAATGTACAACTATTTGTGTGCATGACTGACACATGTCTGTCTGAGGGAGTCTTGTGATCACATAGACCAACACCACAACATAATACAGGCATCACTGGTGTTTCTCGTTTCATTCGTTTGTAATGCTTTGTTGCCACATGGTATGTTGCTGATACATCTCTATATATGTATGTACCTATATGCTGGACATAAACACTCACATGTACATCTACATGATGGGATACATTCCTATACTGTTGAATGCCTGCACTGTATGATATGTTTGTGGTACTGTCCATTGTCTGTATATCTGCCATCGCGTATTGGTAATACACATTAGCTGTGTGCGCAGGGTCCTGGTTCCGACCCTTGCAAAGGACGTTTAGTTGGTTGCAGTGCAGAACAAGCACATTGGATATGGAGGGAGCAAGGCACATTAAAGCAGTTGGGAGCAGGTTTTAGTGGGTTTGCGCGGTGTTAAGCACTGCTGAACTCTGGTTACACCCTCTTATGCTCAGTTAGCCTCTACATTGCTTTACCAGTGCAATACTCGCATACTGGTAGCCAAACACGTGTACACCCACTCCGTCCCGCACTTGCAAATGCACTGACATTGGTGCTTGCATCTGGCACTCACACCCCTGGGTGGGAGCGAGGACCACAATATTACCTTGTGAGGCCTATTACATTGGACTACATGACTACAGTATCAGAATTGGCTGCCATTAGGCGACGGCAGTGCGTTCAACTGTATGGAATCAGTGGCCTGTCCAGCGAATAAATCATATTTGTGTGTACCTCATACAGTGTGCTCCCACCTTGTGATGCCTATTACATCGGACTACATGAATACAGTATCGGGAATGGCTGCCTATTAGGTGACAGCATGGCGTTCGACTGTACGGAATCAGAGGCCTGTCCAGTGAATCATTCATATTTCTGTGTTCCTCATACAATCTGCTCCCACCTTGTGATGCCTATCACATCGGACTACATGACTACAGTCATAACTGGCCTTAGGCATAGGCCAACTAAGCGGCCGCCTAAGGCGCCGCTTTAATGGGGGCACTTTACCAGTATTTATTTGGTGTAGGTAAACCAGGATGGGGGCACTGGGTGGTGTGGTGGGGGGTGCAGTTGTGCCCTTTTCCTAGGGCACCAGTTGACCTAAGGCCACTCCTGACTACAGTATCGGGAATGGCTGCCCATTAGGTGACGGCATGGCATTCGACTGTACGGATTCAGCTGCCTGTCCAGTGAATTAATCATATTAATTGTGTGTTCCTCATACAATCTGCTCCCACCTTGTGATGCCTATTACATCAGACTACATGACTAAAGTATCGGGAATCGGTGCCCATTAGGCGACGGCATGGCATTCAACTGTATGGAATCAGTGGCCTGTACAGTGAATTAATCATATTTGTGTGTTCCGCATACAATCTGCTCCCATCTGGCTGATACATGGGAACCGAGACTCTTCAATACAGACAAGTAGTTGGGTTGTGGGAGCCACATCCGTCGGCTAAGTCATGCTACCGCATACCTATTATAGGTTTGCCACCTTTTCAATTGGCCAAGGTGGGACTTTAGGGTTACCACCTGTCCCACTTTGCGAGGGAGATTGTGAAAATAATGAAGACATAGCAAATGTCCCGATTCAGGACGTTATTATATTCTACGTTTCATTAATAGTTGCATAAAACAGCTATTTTATATATGAAACTTCTATATGTTATGTGAAGTAGCATAAGCAATTCAAATGTAACTAGATTAAGCTTTTATTTGTGCAAATAAGTATAATCCTGTACTATGCATGACTGTAGGTATGTTTTGTCCGGGAAAGTCTGACATTTCTACAGAACATGTCCCACTTTGGCCATTTGGAAAGGTGGCAACCCTATAGGACCTGTATGTAGAGACGTCAGACTTTGCAGGGCAACACATACCCACAACCAGTAGAAAGGGGAGTACTTCACTGTTTTTCCTAAATAAAAGGTTACTCTCATAGCATTATAGTTGCTTATACTGTTACTTTTAACATTTAGGTGTTTCAGGTGAACATAATTGTTTTATGCAACTACTACAGACAATATAGGTAATCTTTGCCCTAAATCACAGGACATTTGCCATAATTAAGTTATTTTGCAGGACACAACTGCCCAGAGGGGACTGTCTCTCGCAAAGGTGGACAGGTGGCAACCCCAACCCTATTATTCTATCAACTTTCTAAGGTAGTCGATGGAACATGCGCTTTCCCTCACTATCCGACCTCTCATACGAATGGGGAAGAATGAACACTGAATCAGGGACACTGCATAACGACCTCAGGGACACATTTAAAAGGCTGGTGCTATTAACCTGACACATTGACGGACCCAGAGCACATATGTATTCATACACATTGTCTGAATGGGGACTGTCTCTCACAAAGGTGGACAGGTGGTAACCCCAACCCTATTATTCTATCAACTTTCTAAGGTAGTTGGTGGAACATGCGCTTTCTCTCACTATCCAACCTCTCATACGAATGGGGAAGAATGAACACTGAATCAGGGACACTGCATAATGACCTCAGGGACACATTTAAAAGGTTGATGTTATTAACCTGACTCATTGATGGACCCAGAGCACATATGTATTCATACACATTGTCTGAATGGGGACTGTCTCTCGCAAAGGTGGACAGGTGGTAACCCCAACCCTATTATTCTATCAACTTTCTAAGGTAGTTGGTGGAACATGCGCTTTCTCTCACTATCCGACCTCTCATACGAATGGGGAAGAATGAACACTGAATCAGGGACACTGCATAATGACCTCAGGGACACATTTAAAAGGTTGGTTCTATTAACCTGACACATTGACGGACCCAGAGCACATATGTATTCATACACATTGTCTGACGTACATGCTGTTTAGGACTCTTACATGTTGTCATTATTCAGTATGTGTATTCTGCCACCTTTCCTCCTAATATCATTAGTTCTAGGAGGGTTTAGTTGGGACTGTGTTAGATTCTGATTCGTAATCATGGACATCCCTGGTAATC
Source organism: Protopterus annectens (assembly GCF_019279795.1). Taxonomy (NCBI): domain Eukaryota; kingdom Metazoa; phylum Chordata; order Ceratodontiformes; family Protopteridae; genus Protopterus; species Protopterus annectens. The sequence goes on along the minus strand of NC_056745.1, from coordinate 948,324,584 downwards.
GGGGATAGTTCAATGATATGGTCCCTATGTGTTCCCCCAATGGTTTACGGACTGTCCAGTAGATGTGCTCTTAAGGTTTGGGAGGTATGGGCGTCTGCTATACCCACATCGGAATATTACTTACACCCACAGGGCGGTCCTAATACGTGTCTGCCAGCCAACACCTGCATGCCTAGGCCCATAATCACATACCCATAGTTCCCCTATCTGCCACTACTCTACAGCACTCATCCTTACTGTGGGTGCAGGTGGGTGCAAGTGGGATGTGAACACACCCCTACAAACTGCCCACTCTCCCCGTGTTGGGAAACATGTCGTACGTTGTGTCAACCCATGTGTTACCAGGCTTGCACAACCTACTGTTCCATGTACAGCTACATCCTGGTTGTAGTAGTGTTTACTCGCATTAGCTGGAAGAACAAAATTTTTGGTGTCCCACAAGGGATGTCGCTGTCCATGTTTAAAGTGTAGACCTTGTAGATCTCTCCCACTGGTAGTTTCCTGCCGGTGGTATGGGAAGCAGTGTTGTATTTACCTTTATTGCATGTCTGTATGTCTCACCGGCCTAGCTGAGGGGTGGGGGTGGGGGGGGGTGGGGGGTGGGAGGAAAACGTTTGTTGATTGGACCTCCCACCAACATATGCCCGGTCTAAACATATGTTACCCATAACTGCTGTAACATAGGTATATACATGTGTATATTTACTGTAACATATATATATATATATATATATATATATATATATATATATATATATATATATATACATTAATATATACAGATATATCTGCATATGTATTCATACATGTATATTCATATCTTGCTCTATATATATATATATATATATATATATATATATATATATATATATATATACAAATGGCCAAAGTGGGGCATTTTCAGGACACACATCAGATTTTACAGGCTGACATATACCCACGGTCAGTACAAAGGTTAGAAATTTACTTATTTGCCTAAATGAAAGCTTATTCTTGTAGCAGTTTAGTTGCTTATTCTGTTTCTTGTAACATTTAAGTATTTTACATACAGAAATAACTGTTTTATGCAACTGTTACATGAAATATGGGACATAAGTATTTCCTACAATCACAGGACATTTGCCATTGTATTATATTTGATCAGGACACAACTGCCCAAAAAGGGACTGTCTCTCGCAAAGTGGGACAGGTGGTAACCGTACTTACTTCTGCTTTAAAGCGCCTTAATCACCCTATATCCGACTGTCAATATGCGAATGTGTAAGGTATATATTCCCAATAATGCACGTGGGGAGACGTGCATCATGGTCAGGTGTTTAATCCCGGGTCGTAGGTTCTGCAAGACCGGCTGAGGCTGAGCAGTCTTGTGGACAACTACTGCTCATACAACTTGTGTCCAGATGTATACAGGACTGGACATTGTGTTGTGACACCAAGTCTAATGTTTAGAACAGATACTTATCCCATGAGGGATATCCAAAAATTGTGGGGACTGATGACCTTCTTTGGCTTTATGGCAATAAGGTAGGGTTATACATGCAAGGGATACATAGATTGCAATCCTGAGACTGCCTAGGGTGAGACTGCCTACTAGATATGGGTAGGGGTCACTATGTGCAGATATGGCTGCGCCTATCTAGCAGCCCTAGTATGGGTGGTTTTGGTGGACATTCAGGAAGGGGGGGTGTGCTGTGAAGGGAATGATGGGTATTCGATTATGTATCCAGGTGTGTTGGTGTTGGATGGCTCAGTTCAGGCCAGACCATTATGTGGGTATGTGCCGGTAACGTTTCTGTACATGTATATTGCACTTTTTAATGTTCATATGTTTGTGGGATTGTATTGCGGATGTGAATATTTGTTCTTTATTTATCTTCCTGATTCACCCGCTGCTCACTCGTAGACCTGCAGTTCACCTATTGTGCATCCATCCCAGTCTCCCCTTGGTGAATTATTACATTACCCGTCACCCCCCACCCCCATATTCCACAGACACCATTCATCCCTTTTCTAGTTGATGGACCATGGCACAGTCAACAGAACACATTACGTACACTACATATCTCTGGTACCAATATGGTTGTAAGGACTACACTAGCATTTCTGATCATCCACATGCTGTACTTCACGCACATAGGTACATGTAAATACTTATCTTTCATGACATGGTAGGTAGACCCGGGTAATACCCATTCATCTATGGGCCGTCCTGACAAGGACGACTTGGACCGCAAATGGGCAGATATTGGGCGAATGCTCTGACCATTGGTAGGGTTGCCACCTTTTCATATGACCAGGATGGGACATTTTCGGGACACACATCAGAGTTTACAGGCCAGCACATACCCATGGTCAATACAAAGGATAGTACTTTAGTTTTATGCCTAAATATAAGCTTTTATTGTTGTAGCGGTGTAGTTGCTTATTCTGTTTCATTTACTTGCTTATTCTGTTTCTTGTAACATTTATGTATTTTATATACGGAAATAAGTATTGTATGGGACTATTACATAAAATATGGGACATAATTATGTCCTACAATCACAGGACATTTGACATTTATAATGGTTTTGGTATGGACACACCTGCCTAGAGGGGGACTGTCCCTCACAATGTAGGACAGGTGGTAACCCTAACCATTGGGCTAGGCTTAGCAATTGTCGGAGCGCTAACACAATGTGTTTCGCTTCCACTTGGTATAACTATTGACACTACAATGGAATACGGGCACGGGGTTTTAAATATCATTTGTTCGAGGGACGGGGACTCAATATTCAGCTACGTGCCTTTGTGTTTACTTTTTATTTTGGTGTTCGCAAAAACGTCTTGTATGCTTTGCATGCATTTCAGTATCCACAGACACTGACAGGTGTGATTACTATTAGAGGCAGGCTGTATTAGTCAGCATTTTAGGTTGCGCATATGCAGCCAACATGTTCACGCCTCCGTGTAGTGCTTGGACACGCCCCCTGCACTCATACATGTTTCCTCTGCATGTGGCCGTTACGGCACTGCACCTTCATTAATATGCATGTGGTGCTGCTGCGCCATCTCTATGCTGCACGGTCGGTGCAAGGCTAATGCTGTCCTTGCATCGAGCTTCGTAAATCCCGGGATATGACTTTCATAAAAAAATCTGTACTTTTACTTTTCAGTATTGTCTTTTATTTATGTATATATGTGCTTCAAATTATTATAAAGAGGGAGAGCATGCTGCAAATTACTGTTGGCAGAATTCTGGAAACAAGGTACACTTTATTTTTCAGCTATTATCTGATTTTTGACTAAATTTCATAGAACTAAATACATTTGTTAGTGTAATGCTGCATAGTTAATTAAAATGAGTATGCGCTATGATCAATTTGTAGTAACTGAATCAGTGGTTTCAAAGGACTATGCCATTAATATGCAACATAAGAAGTACATTATATTCTACACACTTGTTTCATATCTGCTGAAGCATACTTTTGATAATGTTTACACATGGTAAGGTATATTTCTAAATTCCCATGGTAATTTAGAAGTCTGCTTTAGGAACCTTACAGATCTCTGTTAATCTATGAATTCTCCCCTGTATGGATCTGTAACATTTTCTTTTGAGATATTCTTTTTTCCAAAACACATTTGATTATAATCCTGTACAGGTATTTCAAGCTACTGCAGAACATCCAAAATGAACACTTTTACACACAATTGCCCAGTATAATTATAGCAATTTTCCTTTGAGCTTAAATGTCAAAAAATGTTTTAAAATACAGTTCAAAAAGAAAGTGAATCAAGTTATTAATGTGCTTCTTTATGACTTTTAAATGAAACATCATGCCTAAAGTTCTGTTCTATAATTTAGAACTATAGCATGACAGATCTCCTTCGTGGTTTATGACAGCATTCAAAGTTCAAAGTACAAAGGAAATACTATGAAAGCTTGGAAAAAGTCCAAAAGGAAATCTTACCTTATTTTCTTAAGCCAAGCATCTGTACTTTTATATTTAGCATTTTGGGAGCCTACCAATCTTAGAAATAAAGGAGTCTTATCTCAGAACCTCCAGTTTGCTTCAGAAGTTCCTTTCACTTCTGTACCTCATAATTTACAAAATGAATGAAACTGTGTGGATATTTTAAATCATTTAGGTGCTTTAAAAACATTGCATCTGTTGCTGTGTATCTGGAAAAATGTAAAGTGCTCTCCACTTAAATTATTTCAACCATAACCAACTATACATTATTAAATGAAGGAAAGGTTGGTATAATTGTAAGCAAGAATTCCCATCTTATGCCTCAGCAGCATTAGTGCTATCTGCAGAACTGTTAAAATGTGCAGTGAGAAGAAAATATTTACTAACTCTGAAATTGCTGTATCTCAAGAATTCCATCTTTTTCAAAGTACAATTTTGGAGTTACTATCTGTAACAAGGTTGAGGTATGAGGGTGCAGCTCCACACACTGGAAAGTGCAGGGGCTTTTCCCCTGCAAAAACAATTTAAATGTGTAAGAGCAATTTTTGTACTTTTCAGTTTTGTTAAAAAGATCATACTTACTTTCCCAAAGTCTAAGACACATACTATCAAATTCTACATTTTTGATAGGCTGTGTCATAAAAATTTTTCCTTGAAGCAAAGCATGTTAACATATAAGTTAACATTTCTACTACCTTGCAAGACACTACCTACTCATTTATGTACCATTCAGACATGAGAGCATTGTTTGATTTAGTGGTGTATCCGTGCATTTTGCTTATATACCGAAGGATTAATACATGGATGACATACTGGGCTTGATTCTCTTAGACCAAATTACTTACAGTGTTAATCGGGGCAATAATTCAAATCACTTAACCAGGCAGGGTTCCTGCATTGCTCTACAAAAAAAATAAAACTTTTCCCCTACTAGCCTAGTGTATTTACCATTTAAGTAAAATGAGTTAGTCTATCTATCTATCTATCTATCTATCTATCTATCTATCTATCTATCTATCTATCTAATCTATTAGGATGATAATTGTGCACCTTCACTAATTATTAAGTAAACATAGACTAATTTATTCCTTTTGTTTGTCAGTTAAACAGGAGAATTGGGCCGGTCAGCAGACCTTTCTCAGCCATGTCCCAGGCTGTGGGCACAAAAGTAGTCTGTCAGTCTGATAAGAATAATGGTTTAAAAGCAATAACAGTGAACAGTAATGGAGATGAAATTGCAAAGCAGATTTTTTAATAAGAATGAGTCAATTACTTTAGATGTACAACATCTACTTAGTCTACAATTACGGAAGTATTATTAATATAGTTAGCAATATAAACAGTTGATAACAGCATGCTTGCACCTTAAGGCATATATATCTTAATTAAATCATTCAGAGAGTACTATAGCTCTGGTAGCAGGAGATCTGATTTAATTAGATTTAAAGCATTTACACCTGCAGAGTGGTTAAAGAGGTGGAGCACTTTTTATTAGTTGGGGAGTGAATTCAGGATTGCCTGCACCATTTTGGAGAATAATTTTTCTGTACAAGTTATAGTAAATGGTGATGTCTGCAGGTTATATGAGCCTTCACTATTAGACCAAAGATGGTAATGATAGGTGGTAGTTTGCTGTTTTTATCTCAGTGGTGGACAGTTTACAGCTGATTAGGTTTGAGTTAAAATGAATAGTATAAGTATAGCTTATTTTCTTTCAAGATGGCAAATCATTTTTTCAAACTAGATACAATGATGTCTTGTTTTGCATGTAAGGGGAAGATAGCAATGAAAGAAGAGGAATGGAATGATCTATTTTAAAAATCATAACATTGTTTATTATTGCAGCTTTGACTTCTATAGTAAGAAAGGTAGTCAATTTATAGACTACTTTTAGTTGTAGAATACTGTGAGCTATACACTTGGTGTGATTTGTAAATGCTGAGTCACGATAACAACCCAGGTTAGTTTGTAAGATTGGCTTGCTTCTGGGCAATCCCTGTGGTTTACAAAATAGCAGGGTGTCTATTCTACATTGACTGTGAGTTTATTTTGACTGAGCCCACATGTTAAGCCATTGAATGGATGTACATCTAACTGAAAAAGGGAGGTTGTGGCACGTGGTACTGAGGGATAAAGCCCGTATTGTGCCTCAGCAAACCCGTGTTCAGGTAGTAGCATGGGCACTGATGGGGCTGCACGGAGAGAATGGGAGTGAGTGGCCAATGTTGGCATGCCCATCCTGGGGGTAGACAGCAGTCCAGGCTGTTTACAAAAAAGTTGCATTACAGGCCTGGAGATCTCTGTGCTACTTAAATTGTGTGCTGCATAGTAATCAGGCTGCAGACACATGGCTATGCTCAGGTACCTTCTGGAGGCAACACTTCCAAGCCTGCAGCAGAGTAGCAGAAGTTAGGGCACACTCCTTGGTAGTAGTATGATGTGGCACCAGGATCCTTGACTTCTGCACTGGTCCTGGATGTGGGTTGGATTCAGCCCACTGGAGGATAAGGCCTAATGAACAAGGAGAAGAACTGGTTGCAGCTTAGGGTCAGCTGCGGGGAGGGGAAAAAAGAGAGCAAGCAAGAATAAATCATTCACATAAAATATGAAATCCAAAGTAGGAAAGGATTTGAATCTTTGATTGCAAATTGTTAGACTGTACACAAGCTGTTCTGTTCATTAGGTACTGCTGAAACTGCTTTAGTTTGCCAACAGCTAAAAGTAGGTTTTGAAGTTTTAGCAGAAACAGTGCATGATGAATGCTATCAAAAGCTCTGTTTTTTGAGCCTTGTTACTAGCCTTTTATTGTTTTTTTTTTTTTTTTATACATGGAAACAGTTATGGAATATAGGGTAGTGCGGGTATTATAAACTTGATATAATCTATGTTGGGATGTAGTTCATGAGATATATCTGTCATTTATTTTCTAAATTGGGTTTAGACCAGCTTTTAAATTATTTTGGCTAGTAAGGGAAATTTTATAATTAGATTGTAGTTGGAAGGGTTTTGGGGATGAGAATGTTTAGACACTGATGAAAGCAGCTGTTTCCCAATTAGCGGAAATATCATTAGAGAAAATAGTGAGATTATAGAAAAATTAGTGATTTAAGGATGAAATGAGCATGTTTTTCAGTGCAGTAAGGATATAAATAGTTTTCAGAGGTGATGGCTTTTTCTAGCAGTTGGAGATTTTAGACTACATTTTAACGATTTGTTAAGTAAAGTAGAGAAAAGTATGACAGTGAGATGATATGTGCCTGAATTTGGGAACATGATATTTATATGTTACTATTTTATTTTGCTTCTTGGCTGCTAATTAACAGTGACCATGATGTCTATCTGCTATCCACTGAATTAGACTAGTGTTTTTGTGGATTTGGGAGTTTTCTTCTTTATGGCTCCATTTGTCTCTTGCACATAGTATAATTCAAGGGGCTGGTGTGGCATGGGTATACACGAGGCTCATATCTCCTGCTTTTGCAAGAGGCATCCCCTCAATATCTGTGCCCTCCTTGAAAGCAAAGGATCTTCAATTATCCTCAGTTTCCATCAGGGATTTTACATGGAGTTTGCTATCTGGCCTTGGACCCCTCAACCCTTTCCCCAAACCAGACAAGCATTCTCCACTCCATCATTCCTCCCTCTCTCTCTCTCTCTCTCTCTCACTCTCTCTCTCCATGGCCGCATCCTGTAGTGCCTGAAGAGTGAGCTGTTAATTCTATAGCTAGTTCTTGACTGGATGTGGGTTTTCAGTCTCTACAGAACCTCATCAAACTGACATTAGCAGAGAAAATAGAAGTCAAAAAAATAATCCAGTCACAATGTAGGGGCAAAGGAACATTCTGAAGAGGAAGAAATGAAAGAATAAAATACATTGGTCCACAGATGTACAACTGTTCGATGAACAACAGGTAGAAACTAATTTAGCAGTAGTTAATTTATCAAATGTTCAACTGATTGATTCAGATTTATTGCTTTTAAGTAAATGTTTACAGTTTATACCTCTTGCAGTAATACACTGGTTGAAGCTATTTCTGAACTGAAGTTGTTTACAAGAAATTTGAACTTAAAGCTCTTGTTTCAGAATAATGATAATGGAAGTCAGCCTTGTAGGCATTCAAGTAGGTTTATACCTAATAGTCAGCTTGTTATAATAGCATTTGTGAAGAACAACTATGTGATTTGTATAATGGACCAGACACTTTTAAATATTATAATCTATCAAAAATGAATTTGAATGTCTAGATAAATTACATGATGATCCAGAAATTATTAAACAAGCTGATAATGGTGGTGCCATAGTATTAATGAACAGAGCTGATTATTTAAAATTATTGGAAACATTTCTTAGTGAAAATAGTACTATTGTAAAAATGAAAAAGAACTCTATAAATAATATTATATTTTTTGTTTCTAATGTCATTTTTGACTTGCAAGTTCATAATGAGATATCATTGGAAATGTATAATTTTCTGTATGTTGTACACCCTAAGATACCAATATTTTGTGGATTACTGAAAATTCATACAAATTTGGAACAACCTCCCATGAGAACTATAGTCTTTGGGAAGGGCTGGATAACCAAACTGATCTCCTTATATTTGGACGATATCTTGAAACCATATTTGAAGCATGTTAAAAGCTTTATAAAAGAAACAAATTATTTTCTAAGGATGTTACATCAATGGTATAGATGGAATGAAGAAACTGAATATATGTTTGTTACATTAGATGTGAATTCATTATTTACTGTCATTTCCAGCCAGTATGGAGTTCAGGCAAATATAAAGCATCTCTGTAACAACAATATACTCACAGGAAGGAGAACTAAAACAATTTGATTTTTATTAGAAACTGTTTTGAACAGTAATGTGTTTCTGTTTAGGAAGCAGCTGTATCATCAGACCTTGGAAGTAGCAATGGACACTTCGGTGGCCAATACCTATGGTAAGTTAGCCCTTAGTCAATAGAAAGATAAACATATTTTTGAACAGTCGGGGACATATTCTTGTAGCATTTTGTATTATAAATGATGTGTAGATGACATATTCTTCATTTGGAAGAAGGACAATCTAAGCCTGAAAGAATATGTACAATTTTTTAGAGAATTCTACAATTTATTTTGAAATTTAAGAACTTCTCCAAGATAGAAATCAATTTTTTGGATATATAACTATTAATAAGGAAGGAATGGAAATATCCTCCAGAATTTTTAAGAAAGCAGTAGAACCTAATAGATATTTACATAGGCAGAGCATGCACCCAAAACATGTATATAAGGGAATAGTTAAAAGGCATTTTCTAAGTGCTAGTAGGTTGACTACAGATGAGCAAACTTAGAAAATGCAAGCTCAACAAATGAAAAAAGAGTCTGAATTAAGAGAGTATGAGAATCACCTCCTAACTGAATCACTAGATTATGTGACCAGGGAAAGACATGATGAAGCAAAGTCTACTTTTCAGATATCTTACAGAAAGGGACTTCTAATGATAAAAGTATGGGAAGGATATGTTATTCAACTCAGTATAATTCCAAGACTAATGTGGTTATAAATATTATTAGGAATAAGTGTGTGATATTAAATGCCATGCCATAGTTAAGAAAGTGGGTAGGTGAAAAGACAGAATTTGCTTGTAAAAGGTGTAAAAGATTAAAACAACAATTATATTATAAAATCTGTATCCTATTAAAGTTGGTCTTATTAGTAAAAAAGAAGAGTACTTTTCCTTTTTACAACTGCTCCTTTCATAAACACATATTAAGTGTTCAACCAGTGAGTACAAAAATTATATAAGTTTACTAGTTTTGTAATATGTAGTACTGACAATATAGTTGATCAGGTGGCATGTACTGCTTGTTCTAGTTTTTATATAGTGAAATGTAAATAGAAAGTTAAATGGCAGAATATCAGAGATCTTGTCAGACAGATGGAATATTATCAAATACTCCCTTACAAAACACATTGGAGAAATGGGTGTGCAACATACTTTTATGTTTAGAGATATACAGAGGGTTATACTTGAAGCAAGAGGGAGTGACATTATACTTAAAACAGAAATTGCAGGGTATAATTGGATTGTTAGATTAAATGCTGACAGAAGACCTGGTTTAAACTCATCTGTTAGCATAAAACTGCTGCTGAAAAAGAAACAAATGAAATTATAAAAGTTATTATATCAATTCTAGATGTGTTTCTAAATAATATATTTTGACATAATATATTACATATAATTTTTGATATAACTTTTTTAATATATTTTACATGATGTTTTTATTTTGTTGTATATATTTATATAGTCTTATGTATTAGGCTTTTAAAGTATAAGTGAATTACAGTGAATTAATTCACAGCACTGATTGGTTATTTGTAATCATGTGATTGTTTTTAAAAGGGTATGATACTGATTTTTAAATAAGCATTTTGAAAGGGTGATAGCCCAAACTCTTTGCTGATCTTAATAAACTTGTTTGGCATTTGGAGTGCCAGTTTGTGTTACTGGATTTGTTGTATTTGGTTGTGTTGAGCTCCATCATGCAACCTTACTTTGTTATGGTCAGTTGGCTCACAACCAGTAGTTTATTGCTCCACTTCATGGAGCTGTCCCTGTCCCTTGTTTGTAATATATACTAGTTAATTAGCTCCGTGATGCCCACCACTGCTACCAATATGTGGTGGCCATCAATATGTGTCTTCCCCACACTCAGCCAGAAATCAGGGAACCTGAATCCTCACCACTGACACTGGAGAGGGAAGTGCACTTGGAATACAAATGGATACATTCAGTATTTCAAGATGCAGACCTCTCTGCATCAAGTACAATTTCCCTTAAGAGCACACAGGGAACACACTCAGCCCAAGGGTCTGGATGTCTCTACATCTGTCTCCCTCCAGGTCACCAATAATACTCCTTACTGGTACAGCTGTAGGGTTAGGCCCTCAGCTGAGTGTCCAAGCCAAGACCTAGAGCACCTTCTCTGTAAACCCAGTGCTTTGTGTCCCTGCACCAAGTAGCTGACACACACACACACACACACACACACACACACACACACACACACACACACACACACGCACACACCTGGAAAAGGCTGGTACAGACTATCCACTCTACCAACTTTGCGAGACTACAGGGTAGTTATCACTGCCACCAGTCAAGTACTATAAGGCTCTTAAAAGGGTATCTAATTATACTGTGTAATATTAATACTAATACAAATGGTAGTAGCTCACCAAGACATCCAGGCTTTCTGAAGTGGCCCACAAAGTGTCAATAAATAAATATAAGTATTCTCAAAGGTTAGATGCTTTCTCCAAGGACCACCCACAATAAAAGTTTTAAATATATTTAATAATAAAATAATAATACATAATAAACGTACATGAAAATACTGAATATATATTCACAGTAAATCACAGAGTTCAGATCACAGGAAATATTGAAAAGAACAATGATGGACAGACTCAGACAAGCAAAGAAAAACAATATCTTAACTAACTTTCACTATATTCCTAACTGAATCTAAGAGAATTACTGTTCCCTAGTTGTTACTTACTACTGCAAGGCAAGATGCTGTGGGTGAGGGTCTTTCTAGTTAGGCTTTCCAAACAGAATACTCAATACTCTGAGATTTCGCTTTGTGTTATCTAAGATATAATTTCCAAGAAGGCTGGAAGAATGACCTCATCTGGTCACCTGACTCTAGGTTCTCACACTATTAACATTTGAAGCTTAGACATGAAGTTAGCACAGACTACCATAATACACATCCAAATGTTTATGGCAGTGCCTGGGGCCTCTCCTCTTTTCACTGAACTAATGGACAAAGGCTCTTCCCCAGACCCAGTGACTCCAGTTCTACTCACACTGTGGGGTACCTTTTAATGGCTTAACAGCTCATTTACATTTCCCTCATTTTTCTTAACATCTGCTTTGCCAATATCCTCTATTAAAACATATACATTTAATTTGGCTACAAAAATACATATCCATTTCTCTTCATTTCAGCAGGGTGCACTGTTGATACATTTCAACACAAGCAAAACTCAGAAATACATTTTCAGTACAAGCATCTGTACAAAATCAGTTTGATATACAAATGACATACAGCTCTAATACATTTGTAACACAAACATCTTGTATAAATCAGTTTGATATTCAAGGGACATACTATTTTTTACAAAGCTCCAACTGGCTATGCTGGCACATGCCCATATCATCACAAGCACAATAATCATAATGGATGACTACAATTCTGTTTAAGAATAACACGGTCTTTTGAGGCAGCTGATCAAGATTCCAGGTCCTCTATATCATGTAGGGTATAAAATGACAGTAAACCACAGCTTGCTAACATAAAATGCTTTCATTACTACAGTACCTGTTATCCTTCTAATGCTTTTTTAAACAAAAGAACAATGAAAGTGTCTTCTAGCAAATTTTCACATCCATCCTAATGATTAGATCATAGACTGTAGTGGGTGTGATCATCCCCCCTCCTGTTATACACAGACACTCAAACAAACACACAGACAAGTGCACAAATGTGCACTCATACAGAGACACAGACAGAGAGATGCACACACACACACACACACACACACACACACACACACACACACACACACACACACACACACACACACACACACACACACACACACTGGAAATAAGCAGTGCATATTATGATATACATCATGCATTTTGACTCTCAAACAACTGTAATGCAGGAAAAGACAACATTTCTCACTGACCAATGCCATTTAGAAACACACACTTTGAAAATGTGTGGTATTTTGTAATTTGTAAGCATTCCAGGCATTATTTCTCTTACTTTGACTGTGCTTTGCATTTCCATTCTTAAGTTTAATCTTGAGTCACACATACTATCCACTTATCCTGCACTGTCACACATTTTGGTAAAAAAAGGCCGAGAGATATCCCTACCCATGTAGACACAGGCACACTCAGGAAGATATATGCATACACAGACACACACGTGTGTGTGTATAGACACACACACACACACACACACACACACACACACACACACACACACACACACACACACACACACACACATTCAGCAACAATTAATGTTTTTGAACATCAAAAACCCGGTAGGGAGATGACAAATTTTCCAACTGCCCAATAGCATGTACAAACAAGTTTAGAGCATTTGTAGTGATCTGTAATTTACAAGCATTTCAAGTATTACTGTTCTTCATTTCTTGTGCTTTGTATTTGCAGTCTAAAGTTTAGTCATGAATCATACATACTGCCCACTTACCACACTGTGTCAAACATTTTGGTGAAAAAAGGTTGAAAGATATGCTCACACATGTAGACACAGACACAGACATATATGTGCATGTATACACACACACACACACACACACACACACACACACACACACACACACACGCACATGCACACATGCACAGATGCACACTCAGACTTTCTTTAATTTGTAGCTCATGGCTTGCCCTGACTGGCATCATTTTCACTTGTTATAGTAATGGTCCCTTAATACCAGAATTGCTTTCATGATTCAGCATTAATACCATTCTTGCTGATTAAGTGCATAATCCTGCAAAATGCATTGCAACTTTACTTCTGTGTTTTATGAGTCAATCTTTACATTGTACTGTAGACTACCCTCTGTCATTTCTTGGTTTGTGGTGTTTGGCTTGTTTATTAGTATGGCATCTGGCAGTTTATCGGATTCTACTTTGGCCAACATTTCCACTGCACAAGAACAACCTGCTTCTCGTGACAGCAGCATAGGCAATTTAACTGCCTTGATTCTTCAGCTGTTGCAGAGAATTGATGTATTGTATGAGCTTTTGGGAGCCTAGTGTTTCGGGACCTAATGCAATTACTAAACCATTGGGAGGAACTATTGCTTCAGCAATAGATTTTGCTAATATGCTGTTATGCCTAGCCACCACTGAACATCCACACTTGGGTGAACCATCTTGTTTCTCAAGCAGAAACCTGTCACAGCATTCAGCAAATAGTACGAACAGGCCAGAAGGGAGACTTGTCATGAACAATAACATTGGTGTAACTGTATGTCCATAAAGGTAGGATATTCCACAACTCCAGGACTGGTTGGATGCCACTATTTTGTTCTCAACTACCAATGAACAAACAGCTTCTTCCACAGAGGGTAAGCTGAACGAATATGATAAAAAGCTGATGAGATGTAAAAAATTGCAATTAGAGAATGCATACCTTAGGGAATGTTTAAAGCTGAAAATCATCCCTAAAGGTCTGCGTTTATGGAAGTACCCCACTGGCCTAATTCTTGACTTTCCTTTGCATTTTGATTTACTTAAATTATTTGACAGGTTCGGATTCGAATTGCTTGAACTTTTAATTAAATATAATGATAAAGAAATTGGTACATTGAGCAATGCACTGCCTATTTTAGATAGAAGTATATGAGAGGATACAGCATATGACAATTTTAATTATGAATATCTGAGGATTTTCAACAGCATTGATCAATACATTGATAAGCTTAAAAAAGGAAAAAGTAATAAAATAGACAGAGATTTAAATGAATATGTAAATGGATTGGCGTATCCAAAACCACCTGGCTCACAATATAAACGTAAATACTTTAATGCTGGTCTGTGGATTCATTTTTCTGATAATTCCAAGCACAATGCTGAACTAGTATCTGATGTTGAAGTGGATGATGGGGGAGAGACCCTCAATTATGACTCTGAGTACCCTGACCTACGGAGATCTCAGAGAATTAAGAACAAATATTACTCTCAAACCAAGCAGGGTGCACAGGGGGGATTTCATGGAATGTTTTTTTCAGGGGGCCAGGCCCAAGACAAAGAATTGGAGGACTTAATAAATGTATTGGATTCTACCAGTAGCTCATCCCACCCCCCGTTTGTTGTTTAATGAGGTGGTGAAATTTTCATCAACCAGACAATGACTCTTGTTCCATCATTCTAAACAACCAGAGAGACTTTAAAGTGTATAATTACTTTGATGTAAATATTGATACTGGGGTGGCTAATCTGTAGCTAAGGGCATGGCTTTTGTGCCAATGAAATCTTTTGATTTTTACAACTACAATTATAGATTTGAAGTTATTCTTAAGAAAAGTGAATTTTACTTTACTGCATGAAGACAATTTTCAACGGGTTTGTGATAACATATGGAATATTAGTTCTATTTATAACCCTCCCCTCCACCCCAAACTTGCCATATACGAGAAGTTATGTGAGTTAGACATAAAGAACTTACATAAGAGTAAGAGCAGATATTCTAATGGTAATTTGAATGAAAGCAAACTGACCATTTTGGGGGTTTTGCAAAATGAAAAAAATAAGAGTGATTAAACCTGACAAGGGGTGGTGGAGTAGTTATTATGGGAATAGATGTGTATCACAATAAGATGTATGAGGTTCTAAACACACATACATATAAGAAAGTTTCACACAATGAGTTAAATGGTGCATACAAAAGGATCCACGCCCAACTAGCTGACATTTTTTTTAGAAAGGAGAATAGATATCCACCTTTTTTAATTATTTAAACATAATAACACCTAGGATACCAGTATTTTTTGGTATCCCCAAAATCCACAAGAGCAATGAGACCTCTTAAGGATGGCAGGGATTCCATTATGTCAGCCTGTGCTCAGTATCTAGATCACGAACTGAAGAAAATAATAGAGAGGGAACCCCAGATCTGCAAAGACTCATGGAGCTTTTTGACCCAGGTTAATAAAATCTCGTATGACATCAATGATATATTAGTCACCATAGACGTCAAGGACCTTTACACCATCATTCCACAGGATATAGGTTTAAAGTGAGTCAATGAGATGCTCCTAGAATAGCCCATGAAACCACCACTCTTATCTTAGAACTCTTAGAGTTGGTTCTCAGCAACAATTACATTTTTGTTTATAACAACTGTTATCTACAGTTGAAAGGTGTAGCCATGGGCTCACCATGTGGTGGAGCATTTGCTAACACTGTCATGGCTTACTGGGAGAAAAAAAGTTTGTGTTTCAATCCATGTTTTCCTCCCATATCAGGCTATACCTCCGATTCCAGGATGATATATGCTCGATATGGAAGGGACCATCTATTGAGTTGGAAAGATTTTTGAAACACATCAATGGGGCAACTTTATTTCTTCAGTTAACCTCTAATTCGAGCACCCAATTAATTAATTACCTTGATCTCTGCCACCTTAAAGATAACATCAACAGCAGATATGTGGCCAAGATTTTCAGGAACGTAACATATTCAGATTCCTTCCTGCATTTTAGTAGCTCGCACCCATTCCATCAAAAGAGGTCGGTTGTAAAAGGACAACTTGTCAGGGCAGCCCGAATGGTCACAACACACGAGGATTTAATTGATAAGTGTAACATCTTGCGCTCTATGTTTCTTAGTAGGGACTATCCTCGCAAACTTGTTGAGTTAATTTCGGAGGTTACCACTAAAAGGTTGAATGGTTATTTTCAACCTATTTTAGGTTACCAAGATACCTCAGGGTTGTTCATAGACCATTCACTTGAAGCAATGACAGATAAGCACAGTATTTCAACTAGACATGAAGGTGAAAAAGAGAGGGTAACATCTGAATTTTTAAAAGCATTGGTCATGACATTTAGCTAGGATGTTCCTGTGTTAAAAACCATTTTTGAAAAGAATTGGCCAATTTTATTAGACAATTCATACATAAGACAGCGAATTGGAGACAAACCAAGGATTGTATACAGGAAAGGGCATAATTTTAAAGATTTACTCAGAACAAAACAGAGAAGAGAAATAAAAGCTAAACAAATAATGGTTAAGTGTGGTGCTTGTACATGGTGTCATAAAATTCAAGTGTCAAACAGTTTTACTGTAAGGAACACCACATACTACCTTAAGGATAGATACACTTGTGGTTCTAAAGCGGTAGTTTACTTGGCACTGTGCAATGCATGTCTGTGTTTCTATACTGGAAAAATGGAGAGAAAACTCTGGCAGAGAATATACGAGCATGAGTATGCCATTAAAAGACACAATATGAATAATGCCCTAGCAAAGCACACTATTAATAATGAGGGGCATTTTTTTTCTATTTCATGGCCATAGATCATGTTTTTATTGAAGAGAATATACCGTGGGGGCTGATTTTAGAGATTAGTGAACTCAAACGCAGATTCGTTTGCAGGCTGATAGTTGGCCAGGCACAAATGAGAGAAGCTTTATTTCCTCATATTAAAGTTGAAGGCACTTGAAAGGAGAAAAATGTCAGTGCATACAAAGTAATCAAAATTAACTCATAAATATGCTTTCACATATACATATACATATTATGTTTAAATGCACATGTGTATGCTGTATGTGTAGCAACTGTTTGATAACTATTGATTTTAGTTTACTCAGGAAACATAAAGCTAGCAAGTATGACTGGTGCCCGGCAACCAAGCCTGTGTGACCAAAATGAAGAAAAGAAGCCAGCACCACGAATGGATCCAAAAGTAGTTTAATACACTGAAACTAGACCAGTTTCAGCTATTTAGCTTTCCTCAGTAGTTACAATCATAGAGTAGAAATGCTCCATATATACCTTTCAAGGAAGGAATGACATCACTTCCTGTCAAAAAAGAAGAATTATTATTAAAATGAAAAATAATTAATTGCAAAACAGGCAAAAAGACTTGTCTACCATAATATATACCAAAAAGTCATAATACATTATGAGTGGAAAACAAAATACATCCTTAGTATTGGGAAGAAATGGCTGTATGAAATATGAAAAATAAAAATAAAAATAATGGATTAACACAGTAAATCATTAGCTCACATTATGTCATAAGATCCTGATGAGAAAACCACATAATTAGACAATCAATGATTGAGCTGCAATACAAATAAAAATATTAGAACAGTAAATCACATTTTGATTATGATGAGAAAACCACATGGTTAGACCATCAACGATTAAGCTGCAATACAAATAATAAAATGTTGGAATAGTACATCACATTTTGTCATTGAGTCCCGGTGAGAAAAGCCCACCAAGTTTGACTATCCATCTTTTCTCTTTATTGTTTAAAATGTCATGCCATCCTGTTTTGAATGCCTGGTTTCCAATAATGTTATCAATAATGCAGAAAAGACAATAACAATAAAGAGAAAAGATGGATAGTCAAATTTGGTGGGCTTTTTTCACCGGGACTCAATGACAAAATGTGATGTACTATTCTAATATTTTTATTTGTATTGCAGCTCAATCATTGATAGTCTAATTATGTGGTTTTCTCATCAGGATCTTATGACATAATGTGAGCTAATGATTTACTGTGTTAATCCATTATTTTTATTTTTATTTTTCATATTTCATACAGCCATTTCTTCCCAATACTAAGGATGTATTTTGTTTTCCACTCATAATGTATTATGACTTTTTGGTATATATTATGGTAGACAAGTCTTTTTGCCTGTTTTGCAATTAATTATTTTTAATTTTAATAATAATTCTTTTTTGACAGGAAGTGATGTCATTCCTTCCTTGAAAGGTATATATGGAGCATTTCTACTCTATGATTGTAACTACTGAGGAAAGCTAAATAGCTGAAACTGGTCTAGTTTCAATGTATTAAACTACTTTTGGATCCATTCGTGGTGCTGGCTTATTGATTTTAGTTTACACAGTCTATAAAAAGAGAATAACAATCTTAATATTTAAATTGACATTCATTTCTGCACTCAGTGTTTTATTATATATGTCTTTTGATTTATTTTCTAGTAGCATTTAGGCATATATGTTCAATATTTGCTGGCTCCACTTCAGCACTTGAGTAGTTATTACAAGTATTTATTATGTGTGATTTGTTTTTAATTTCACTGATTTTAATATTAATTTTTGATCTAGCCAATGAAAGCTCATGGAAGGATATAAAGGAAGTGATTTTAGAATGTGTAATTTGTCTGATGAAGTTTTACACATTGTGAAACGAAAGCGCTAACCGTTTTATTCTTTTTTAAATAAAAGTGGTTTCTGACATTAATTTGAGTGTTTGTGCTTGTTGTATAACTTTTGTTTGAATCGTATTCAAGTCTGCTGACTGTCCTCTGTCCTTTCTTAGTTTGCGGTGTTTGGCTTGTACATTGTACATGTTATATATCTGTGTGAGAATTTGGTTACTTATAATTCTTGAACTGATTTCTTCTCATTTTATTTAGTCTGGGCTTTACTTTATCATGTGCTTTTCTTCTGAAATTTTCAAGGAAGCTCCTACCCAATATAGAAATGATAACTGATTTGCTGTAAATCTGCTTTGAAAACTAACACATTAATTATTCTTATCCTTCTCTAATCTTCTGCATCCTCTAGCAGTTAATCACTTTCAGTTAAGGTCAGAATGGTGGTGTGACAATTTGAGGTACTGCCAGCTATGCCAGGAGAAGCAGGGCAGTGATGTGTAACACATGCCAGCAAAGCTAGCTGATATTTTATAAAGAATTATATGTCATTCATATGTCAAACTGATTTGTATAGATGCTAGTGTTGAAAATGTATTTATAAAGTTGCTTGTGTTAAAAATGTATCACCAGTGTGTCTTGCTGGACAGAGGAAGAAATATACATGTATTATTGTAACTGTTGAAATGTATATGAACTGTATATATTGCAACGGAGGATACTGGAAGAAAAGAAGTTAATCTCAAGTCACCTGACTTTTAAAAATAGTAAGAAATCAAATTGCTTAATTTAGGCCATAAAGATTGTATCTTACAGTTCTCGATGCAGCCAGAAACAAAAGGTCTGTACTCGGAAGCTTCCAACATTGTCATTGGGGTGAGCTAATTGCTACTCTGGAACGGTGGAGGTTTGAAATAGTTTTATGACTTCCGGGAGCTGCAGCAGATCTTAGCAAGGCTGCATGTGTGTGTATGTGTGTGTGTGTGTGTGTGTGTGTGTGTGTGTGTGTGTATTATTGACACATAGGTGCTAAATCCTGACAGCTTTTAGCCAATGGGGAAGCATGGAAACAAGTCAGCTGGGTTTATAGGTTCATAGGATGATACTAGGCTATTGGCCTGGAGGCCCTTATAAGCCTAGCCAAGAATGTTGCCGATTTTCTCACAAAGTCAGCACCTGTTTCCCCTGTCCAGTAGAAACACAGGTGGAATCCCAGGGGTGTATTTTCTGTTTCCCATCCAGTCGTCCAGGTTCCTCTTATAGAAGGCTAGAGAGGTAATCTGCTTGACATGGAGAGAGAGTCTATTCCACAGATGGGGGAGTCTTTTGGACACAAATCTATCCTGCCAACGAGTTCTATTAATGTCACAGACCAGGTTGAGGCCTTGCATGTGGGTTGCATGAGTGGAGTTTGACTTATGGATATGCAGCAACTCCATCAAGGCTGGGTCTGAGATGGTCTTGTATGCCAAACACAGGTCACCTCTAAGCAGTCTATATGAGTAGAGGAACAGGGATTTTAGCCTATCTGTATAAGATAGGTGTTTGAGACCCTGGATTTTCTTGGTCAGGAACCTCTGTGGACTCCAGCTACTGCATGTGTTTGGCAAGATACATACTGAAGGGGGCAGTTTACTCAATAACGGGTCTGATAAGGGAGGAGTACATGGATATTATAACCTCATTGTTCTTGAAAGAAATACCCTTATTTATAAGATGGGCCATGTAAAAAGCCTTCTGTACAACAGAGGCAATGTGGTGGTCAAAAGTCAGGTTGCTATCAACCTGGGTGCCCAAGTCCCTCATGACTGATTGCGCGATTAGTACGTTGCTGTTAATATGATAATTAGTGGGGATGCCATTTTCCCAGAAGGGAATAATGATGCACTTCTTGTCATTCAGTTTGAGGCCATGCTTCTGGCACCAGTAATTAGTGCGGGTAAGGTCCTCTTGAAGGATGCTCACATCACTAGGGGAATTTAAAACAGCACCCATCTTGCAGTCATTTGCAAACTTGGTCAGCCACAGACCACTGGTTTTGGCTTGCACCTCAGAAAAGTATATCTCAAACAGCAGAGGCTCCAAGACTGATCATTGGGGTGCAGTGTTCATTACAGTTCTACTACTAGAGGTTGCTTCCATTATTATGACTGAGTGGGTTCTATCAGTGATCCAGTTATCTACCCATCTGGTAACATACTGGTTGATGCCTAGCTGGGAGAGTTTATCTATTTTGCCTGAGTGGGGAATAGTGTTGAAGGCTTTGGGTAGGTCAAGGTAGGCAGTGTGTACTGTCTTCCCCTCGTCCATGGCTTTGGTGACTGTTTTGAAGAAGTCATCCAAGTTTAACAGGCATGATCTCCAGTTGACAAAACCAAACTGTGTGGGGTCAAGGGTTTGGAGGTTGCCAATGTCCTTGCTTATAAGGTCCTTGATAATGCGTTCCATGGCCTTGCAGATCAGGCTAATTAGGCTGATGGGCCTACAATTGCCTGGGTCAGTGGACGCTCCACCTTTGTGTAGAGGGATGACAGTGGTTGTCCTCCATTTGGCTGGGATGAAGCTGGTGCTCAGGTTTTGGTTGAATATGGTGCCTAATGGAGCTGAGAGCTCATGCTGGAGTTCATGTAGGATACAGCCAGGGATGTTATCGGGTTCCATGTGGACTATATTTTTTGCCTTTGAGAGGGCATTGAAGACCTGCTCCCTGGTGATGAGGGGTGGGGGGCAGGTGCTGAATATGTCCTGTTTTACTGATGAGGGGACAGGGGGTTGAAGTTTTCACTGAACCTGTCTGCCGGCAGGATGGCTATATCAATGGCATTTGTGTATGTGGTGTCATTGACCACCAGTTCAGAGCAGATTTGGGTATTACCTTTCAGAGTGCAAATGTATGTGAAGAAGGCCTTGTGATTGACCTTAGTTAATGTAGCCAATTTGGAATTCAAGTTAGCCTTAGAGGATTTCACCAGACAAAGGAGAAATTGCTTCCATCTTGGCACCTTCTCCTTTGACCAGATGACTAGATGTATGTAATGTCATTCTGTAATCTATCACTAAAAGTAATATTTAATGCTAGGTGAGACTGAAGTCTCAGGGCACTCTATTTTTGTAACCTGAGAAAGAAGGGTCTCTCACCTATTTCATCTTGCCTTGCTCTAGTAAGTAACCAGTGAATAATAATTCTTTAGATCAGTCATGAAACTATACAGAGATTAAGTATTGTTTTTCTGTAACTGTGTGAACCTGTCCACCTGAGTTATGTTTTAATATTTCCTGTGATTCAAACTCTGGTGTTTATTATAAATATATATTCTTCTCATGTTCTTTTATTATTTATTATTAAATATATTTAAACATTTCATTGTAGTTGGTCATTTAGAGAATATTTTAACCTTTGAAAGTACTCATATCTATTTGGTGACTCTATGGCCACTCCTGAAAGCCTTACTGCATTGGTCAAAACACTACCATTTGTATTAATATTAATTTCACTCAGTATAATTGGGTACACCCTTGTAAGATCCTTAGAGTAGCTGGATTTGGAGTGTCTGGTGGCAGTAACTACCTTATAGTCTGGGCAGAAGGGGGCATAGCTAGTAAATCTGTGCCAGCCTTTCCCAGGTTTGTGTGTGTGTGTGTGTGTGTGTGTGTGTGTGTGCGTGTGTGTGTGTGTGTGTGTGTGTGTGTGTGTGTGTGTGTATATAAATATCAAATCTCCAAGAGTGTGTGTGTTGGCTGTTAGGAGCAGTGACACAAAGCACTGGTTTCACAGAGAGAGTGGTGGAGGACTTGGCTTGGACACTCAGCTGAGGTCTCAACTCTATAGCTATGCCAGTGTGGAGTCTTACTGGGGTCCTGGGGGGGAGACAGGGAGAGAAACCCAGTCCCAGACTGAGTGTGTACCATGTGTGCTCTTATGGGAAATTGTGCTTAATGTAGAGAGCTATATCTATAAATACTGTGTGTATCCATTTTTGTTCCAAGTGAACGTCCCTCTACAGTGTCAGTGGTGAGGATTCAGTTTCCTTGATTACTGGCCCAGAGGGAGGATGTTACAGGGGATTACTAGCTTACTTGGATAAGTATATTGCAAGAGAAAGTTAGTCTTCTAAATAAATATGTCAGACACACCTTAGCCATGTAGAGCAACAAGCATACAAACACAACTGTAATATGCAGAAAGCTGCTTTGTGTCACATGACTAATTAACTTTCATGTGGCACATTATCATGTTGTGCAGCAGCATACATAATGCTAATGTGGTATCCTGTAATGCACTGGTATCTCACTGAATACCACCTGACCACATGATGCAACACAACTACCAAGCCATAAGAGCACATAGCAGTAAGCATATACCAAATAAAACAGGCAAGAGCATGATTTTCCACCTTCCTCAGTGTATCTTAACTCATGCACATGCTAGTGCACATATATGATGCAGAAAGATCACTGGGACAATACTGCGAACTTTGGCCAAACAAGCCCCGTGAGTGCATGGTAAGGCACTAGTGCCTATGCACAGAAACAGAAACAGACACCTCTGGTTGACATGTGCACCAGAAATCTAGGAAATGGCCTGCACAATGTCACCTGCCCTATCATGGATCCTGCTGCCTAAGCAGAATTATTGGTAACAGTAGAAGAGGTGGGCAGATTAGCTATTCTTGCCATGTTTTTATTCATTTTGCCACATGACCAAAGCCAGTGGAACTATAGTTCAATGGATTTAATTTGCTACACATTGCCATACTATAGCATGCATGCTGTTGCATAGAAATCATCAGAAGGAACTTTGGTACGCTGGGTTCCAGCACCCATACTGTGCCATGTTCCATCATTCACACTAATGCATTACCAGTTACAATGTGAAGGATAAAATAATGGATGACAGTGCCCATAACAGCCATGGTATATTACAAGCTCTGATGAATGACTAGCATCAGTGGGATAAGGAGTATACTGGACACGTTTGCCACATATTACCTGTGGTGATATCCTACAGCATGTCACATGATCAGTAACAATAAAGACAATAGCACAGTGGGAGCCAGAGCCCACACAATTCTATACCATATCATGCAGCCAATGACATGACAAATACAAAGGTGTAGTACACCACATTATGGCATGTCTCACAGCACACTCTGTTGCTGCTGTCAAATTACCTTTTATATTGTGTACATACTGAAGCATTTACTATTTCACACTCTGTGTGTCTGTCCATTTTCCATGATTACCTCTACATCTGTAAAACAAGGGTACATTACAGTTAATCTGCTGTAGCTACTGGCAATGGTTATTTTGAAAGGCCCATGAAAGACTTAATTAATATAGAGTTAAGGCAGACTTGCATTCTGGAGTTTAAGGTCAATACATTTTTTGCTCTGCTCTGCTAAATTACAAATACCTGTCTGTACTATAAGGTCTGTCTGTACAGCTGTCCATATTGAGGTTTGGGTCTCCTCCTGGGAACGTGTGTCTAAAAAGATGGCCATTGTATGGATTTAGGTGTTCAATGAAAAGAAGTGTTTTATGTTCGCCAAACACAGCTTCCATTAGGGTGGGTCAGAAAGGCCTCCAATGGGTGTCTCTGGGTATGTTCGTGTGTGTGTGTGTGTGTGTGTGTGTGTGTGTGTGTGTGTGTGTGTGTGTGTGTGTGTGTGTGTGTGTGTGTGTGTGCTCACTGTGATTATACTCACCTTGTGCCAGTCATAAGCTATGTTGCATGTAAGGTGTTTACCAATTGCATGTGGATTCCCTTATGCAGCATAAGTGTGTATTAGTGGGGATCTAAAAACCTTCTGAAGTACTATAAGAAGGTGTTGCAGTTATGCAACCTTTATACCCAGGTAGGCAGTTGATGAAATTGCTCTGTGCACAATGAATGCATAAAACTTGTTGCACAAAAAAACAGAAACTAAGAAGTAACAAAACAGCACACGAAGTCACAAACTGTAGCAAGCACCAAGAAAGTTGTCACAATTCAAGTCCACGAATAAATCCAAGGTTGACACAAACACTTTAATCAAAGTTGAAGCGCTTTTCGTCTACTGTCATTAGTAGACTTCCTCAGAACAATACAAATAACTTTAGGTTGCCATCTTTAAATACTCTCAAAGTCATCAGCTGACATTAATTAAGACAAATTAGTAACCAATTAGTTAAAATACAGAAATATCAATAAAATCCACACAAAATAATAAAATAATAATACATTAAATAAACAAGTAAAATATTAAAAATTACTTATTATATTTTTGTGTCACAGTATATATAACGAACCCTTTCTTCATATGTACATAGATTTTCCAAACTATACCTAAAATGAAAAAACAACATTTAAACTAGATCAATTATACTCCCTTCTTATTATTGACATAGAGTAAAAATTGAGACTTAACGTCTCAAGTTTTTAAGTTTCAAAAGGCAACTAATTGAACACAGGTCATTAAGCCCTGGAAATGCATAAGAGTTCAATTTTATCTGCCACATCAATTCTTTCTCTTCCAGCAGTAAATGAAGGGGAACACTCTGACCATTATAGTCTACTTAGCTATGTGCCAACAATGCCCGGGGTTCTACGTAGGGAAGACTGAACGGAGATTACAGGACAGAATTTACGAACATTTATATGCAATAAAGAAGGGGAGGTTAGAGAACGCATTAGCGAAGCATGTATCATTACACAAGGATCACTATTTTAAGTTTATAATAATTGATCAAGTTTTGAATAATGGTCAGAGTGTTCCCCTTCATTTACTGCTGGAAGAGAAAGAATTGATGTGGCAGATAAAATTGAACTCTTATGCATTTTCAGGGCTTAATGACCTGTGTTCAATTAGTTGCCTTTTGAAACTTAAAAACTTGAGACGTTAAGTCTCAATTTTTACTCTATGTCAATAATAAGAAGGGAGTATAATTGATCTAGTTTAAATGTTGGTTTTTCATTTTAGGTATAGTTTGGAAAATCTATGTACATATGAAGAAAGGGTTTGTTATATATACTGTGACACAAAAATATAATAAGTAATTTTTAATATTTTACTTGTTTATTTAATGTATTATTATTTTATTATTTTGTGTGGATTTTATTGATATTTCTGTATTTTAACTAATTGGTTACTAATTTGTCTTAATTAATGTCAGCTGATGACTTTGAGAGTATTTAAAGATGGCAACCTAAAGTTATTTGTATTGTTCTGAGGAAGTCTACTAATGACAGTAGACGAAAAGCGCTTCAACTTTGATTAAAGTGTTTGTGTCAACCTTGGATTTATTCGTGGACTTGAATTGTGACAACTTTCTTGGTGCTTGCTACAGTTTGTGACTTTGTGTGCTGTTTTGTTACTTCACAATGAATGCATGACATATTCCCTTACAATATTATCACTACCAGAATTATAACATTTTTGCTGCATCATGGTAAGCAAATTTGCACAATGAGCAGCTATGTGCAGGTTGTGTGTGCCATTCAGAAAAACAAACTGCACAATGTGGCCATGCCATGCAGCATGACCTAGTATTGCCTATGCTAATGGCTATACGATGATGTGGTAATGAGAAACATTATTAAAATGAATGTCTCCATTTATGACAAAACAAGATGGTGGAGTGATTCATAAATGTATAAACGCCACACAGTGGAGCTGCACCAACTGCATATTTGAACATGGCTGAATGTGTGTGTACAGATTTACTAAATTATTAAACAATGTTAGGGGGTGCTGTAGCTTTAACATGTGTATATCTGCAAGAGGCTGTTAGTGCTGCTGCTGGGTTCCTACTACATGATCGAAATAGTGACCGCTCATTTTTTAAGCCCAAATGCACGAAACCACAGAATACCGAAGGAACGGATCATCAAATTTTTTCCCCCAAAAAAATTTGCTGGGCCATTCTTCGGACTTTGCTGTTTTCTTCACTGTGGTATGATCTTGGAATTGATATATTTAAGATGGGGGGGGGTGTTTTTTTATTTTGAATCAGCAAATTTTTTTCCCTGGGAAAACATTTTGCTGATCCGGTCCTTCGACATTTTGTGGTTTCATGCATTTGGGTTCAATAATAGATCGTTCACTATTTGTAGTGTTCAATCATATAATATGACCCCTTGCAGCCATACCTGTGATTGTGCAATGACACCCCCAGATGCACAGGATCATTTGACTGTGCTTAAAATTTCATGGACTCCACAACACTGAGATAGCGGACTGGTACTGCATTCATAGGAACACCATTTGAAAAGTGTGGAAATGTGCTAGCCTTGTCTGCAGTCTTGTGGGAATTGTGAAGTACCTATCCCAATGGATACTAAGGTATGTGTTAATTTATGGCTATTGGCTACAGGGAGTTTTCAGCAACATACTAGAGACATAATAGGGGTATATAAGGCATCTGCCTTAAGTATACTCCAGTTTTTTAATGGCAGCAGTCTTCAGCATGTTGGGGTACACATGTAGTTTCCATGCATGACAGAGATGAGAGTGAACACCATGCAGGATTTCTATGATATAGTCCATTTCCCTTTGCTACTGAGATCATAGACTGTACCTACATTGAAATAAGGGCCCCACCTCATGAAATGGGAAAGAGGTAGGCAAACCATAAAGGGTATCACCATCAACTGCATGGAGATGGAGTATCATCTACAATATGTGTGCAGGCTATCCAGGCAGCTATCACAAATGCCCAGATTTTCGCATAATGTTCAGATTTTTACCTCATATTTTTGATCTGTTCCTTATAAAATTTGTGGCTTTCTGGATTTTTGTGATAAGCCAGTAATGACTGAATTCAGTGAATAATGACAGGAATTTGAGTTTCAGACTTCATAGCCTTCAAGAAATGTTGGTAACACAAAACATTTTATTCTAGCTACTTTCTAAGTTTAGAAGAGCAATATTTAAAATTTACCCCTATTTTGGGGGTTTTGTACTCCGATAAGTTTTACTTTGTCCAGATGTTTTGTCTAAGGAGGTTGAGAGGTATGATCATAACTCCCATACATGACACACTTGTGACCTGTACCAACAGTTTTTAAGGCATGACTTCCCAAAGGCGCATCTTATTGGTAGTGATGCTGGATATGCCTTAGGATCCTAACTCATGACACCCATAAGAAATCTACAAAAATGAAACAGACCATGGGTACATGCATTCATAATCCCAAACAAGAAATGTTACTGAGCATGTGTTTGGGCTGCTGAATGTATGTTTTTACTGTTTGGATTCATCCAGTGGTGCTTTGCAGTATGTCCCTGACACATATGCAAAACTAGTGTCTGTGTGTACAATGTTGCACAATTTTATACTTAAGAAGCAGTTATAGCAGGGTGGTTACTTGTAGGAGTGGCAGTTCACAGCACCACAAGCAGTGGAGGCTGAGGCAAATGAGGAGAAAGAGGAGAAGACAGCTGCAGATGACAATCATACCAGATGGAGGTGGATACTGTATACCATAGCAGTGACAAAGTGGCAATGTTTGCACATGGCTTCCAAATATAGCAGATCCACAGTTGTTGTTGTTGTAAGTAGATATAATACTGTAAAAATGATGCATGCAAAACCAACACCAAGCTGTGATTGCCGATGCTTAAATGGCCATGCCATGCAATAGACATAGGCAACCTGAGTAATAATGCACAAAGGGCAGGGCACAGTTAGCATTATTTGCAGAGGTGAAGAATGGAGCATAGGAATATATGTCTTTCTCAGGAAAGTGTTTTAAGCGTACACCTGAGTGCTAAATAGTATAAAGTAAAATTTGCTTTTTTTTTGTGAAATATCAGTATTGGGAGAAAGGTGAACCTTATTGTAACACTTGTTGAGAAGGGCCAGTGTCAGTGGAGGCATGTGATGTAGTGGAGGCTGTGACGGTGTGAATTTGATTCTGTAGGGACACAGTATCAACAGTAGTTACAACTATGAAGCTTGGTCTACTTGATAGGTCCAGGGCACACATGACAGAGGGTAAAGCATCCTGTGCATGACCCTGCCTATGAGTGTTGGCTCTACCAGAAGTTGCACTAGATGTACCATGATCCTGGCTAGCTGCTGCTTTGCTGTGTGACCTTGAAGAGCAACTACTATGAAATATGCCATCATGATGAGAGCCACAGCCATTGGGATGCCCCTTCTTGGGAGTAGACATGTCCACAACATATGTTGCTATAGAAATCCTATCACTGCAGGAAGAGGATCTTCCTCATCCATGGCCACATTGGCTAACATCTGTGAATGTAACAGAAGAGAGGTTCTGTGCATGGGCCCTTAACCTGACAAGAGAGCCAAAGAAGACATTGCATGTTCCAGTGTGTGATTGAGTCTTTACAAGAAATGACACATATGGGTCATGCACTCCCATAGTTCATTGCACATACACCATGCATGATCTTCACCATCTCTGTCATGGCTGTGGTGGCCACAATGGCCTTGCACATATGCTGGGTTGCACCAGCTGGCACACCACCCTCAAGTAGAGCATGATTACTATGTCTCCAGTGAACACCATTAACCATTCAGATGTGCAGACCTCTCTGCCCATGAGTGTCATTATCTGTCTACTGGGGGCCAACACACTTCTCTAATTGATAATGTCCCCATTAACCTACCTCCCCTGTGAAGTGAGCATATCCTGGGTATCTGCAGGTATAAAGGCTCTGTTCTTGGTGTATGCTGTGGATGCAGGGGTCATATTCCCTGTGTCCAACACACACTCAGTACTCCCTGATTGTGCCAGCTCCTCTCCACCATCATTATCATGCACTGCAGATCCTACAACACCAGGAAGTGGCAGCTCCACAATGCTGGTGCTGGATGAAGATTCACCTGTGAATACACCAAAGCACAAAATATCCTGTATAAGTATGACCAACCACAGGAAGCATATATATAACTGAGAGTTTTATAAATATAAACTTGATCAAAAATAATGCTTTATGTTCACACCTTGTGCAGATCAGTGTGGATGTTGAACTCCTGACATACATGAAAACCATAAGTCAGACAGCGTTAATAAGCTTTATAGTGAAAATTTTTATGAAAGCTAATTATTATAGCAGCTAGATAGCTTCGTTGTATGAATTAAAGCTGGTATAAAATCTTGCTTCGGTCTTGTAATGATGTTAACTGCAACTGAAACTAGTTATATTCTAAATATGTTTACAGAATATATAGTAGCGAAGAGTACTTTTTTATTATTATCAGATAGCATTATTGCTATCTGTGTTTATTAAACAATGTTGCCGTTTTTTAGATATAATATTGATTGCAACTGAAGCTACTGGTACTTTAAGTACAGATATTAGCGTTTCACAAAAATCTCTTGTATATGTGTATACATCCTACAAGATTTCAGCAATTATTGCAGCGGTTAGTTAGTTAACTCTGATGTCTAAATCAAAGTTACATAAAACGTAACTTCTGTTTCGCAATGATACCAACTGTAACTGAAGCTACTTACATTCTAATGCACTAAAGAGTGTATAGTAACTAATAGCAACCAATATAAACATCAAATAGCATTACTGCTAGATCTGTAATGAGTGAGGAATGTTGCTGTCTTTTAGATATGTTGCTTACCGCAACTGAAACTGAAGCGATCGGCTTTTTTAAATATTTTTAGTCTGTGAAAAAACATGTACCATTCTTTATTGTAACACTATTACATTTATAGTTATATAACTAAAAGTCTGAATTTATGACATATTATGCTTTAGAATCAGCTGCATAGTGTTTAGTGCTTTTACTTAAATATCTACATTCTGTAGATTTGCAGTCGGAGACTTTTCTGCTGCCAGAATTTCTACATCCATTTGTATGTGAACGCACTTTTGTACATCTTTTGAATATATAACTAAGTTAGATTAGATTTGTTCTGTTAGTATATTATAGTTAGATACTATGTAATGAAGTATCTGCTGAAACTGCATATGTTCGCCAAAAAAACTTCTTAGAACAGGAACATTCTGATTGTTGCTTGACAGTTTCTTTTTAACTGCTAATTGTTGTAATTAATTAAATTAGGTTTGTTCTTAATTATTACACTATTTAAACTTTGCTTGTGGGGTTATTCATTGTCTGAGGAAGCGTGGCTGTGTCCACGCGAAAGCGCTTACCTTTACCCACTGTTATTTGGATTAAAGAACTTTTTTTATTATACAGTTACTACGTTTATTGGCTTACTTTATGGATTACTGACTGTATTTCAACTTGTTATCTGGTTGCATCGTGGTAGAGATCAGGTTTCTGTGTTTTGTTACTGGATCTTGTTCTGTGTTTCCTGATCTCTTGAAGTTGCAGTTACCTCTTGATTTTTTTGGAACTTTTTTTCTGTGTGGTAACTGCTCTACGCGATGGATTCTCCAGCTGTGGAGCTTGATTATAGACCGGAGTCGAGGGACAATTCAAGTATACCAGATGGACTGCTACATCGCGTCTCAAATCCTTTATTGGCTCTGGAATTAGGTGGGTCCTCTATTGAATTAGTAACTATTTTACCTGAAGAAAATGTTGCTGAATTTAACCAGACTGTTAAAGATTTTGAAGATAAACTGTATTTGCTACAAAGGTACGCCTGGCAGAGGCAGCACCTTGAAGCTTCTTTGCATTATCGCATTGTCCCTAGGGGAATGCGTGTTTTTTGTATGCCGTCATATGGAAGTAATTATCCGGCTCTCTTAAAAAAGTGGCAAGACCTAAACATAGAACAAGGTTTTAGATATATGTCACTACTGAATGAATATTTCCTACCACTTGAAACCAAGCTACGTAACGAAATAGACTCTGTACATAAAAGTTTGTTTGAAAAATATAAATCGGACTATGCAAAAAACAGATTACAAACTGTATTCTCACAAGTAAGTTCTTTCAGTGACAAATTGAAACAAATTAAGCTTAAGAAGTTACAGAGAGACTTCAATGATTTTCAAACTGGTCAGATCTTTGTTTGGCCAAGGCATAATACTACACAAACTCGTGAACAAAAGCCGGCATCTTCTTTACACTCAATAGATGATGTCATACATCAAGATATTCCTGCTTTGTCTGTTGAAGATTCTGTTCTGCCTTTTCCGCCTACAGCGGAAACAATTATACCTAATGCTGTTGGAAATGATTTTCCCAGACTAACGGCATCTTCTGCCACACCACCTCCCAATCAGTTAGCGTTCGTCAGTACACATAATGAAAATCAACTAGGAGCAAGACCGAAAACTGCCCAAGAAGCAAGTCGTTTTTTACCCTACCCGATAAAACAGCAATTTCAAGGGAGAGGACGCTCACAAAGCAGAGGACCAAGGAAACGGAAAATATCCGAAGAGAGGTACGGAGTGACACGAAGACAGAAAATGTGACTGATTTATTTGTTAATTTATCTCATCATGATATGGACTCATCTGATACTAGTCTAATTAATAAAGGTCTTAACTTTATTCCTGCACAATGCAGTAATTTAGCTGATGTATTATGTGATTTACGTATTTTTTGTAGAAGCATTGCTTTGAAATTGTTTTTTTAAAAATACCTCTGCTAGACAAGGTAGTGGGTTAATATATACTGATCCTATGTCCTTGAAATGTAAAAGCAATTTCTCACCTCCTTTATCATTTAACCTAGAATGTTTTCTAAAAGCCTGTGAGAAAGATTTTTATGAACTATTTTCTACTCATAAGAAGAGGATAGCTTATGTAAATTTAACATCTAATGAGATGACATCACTCAAAAAATTTAAACAACTCTCAGATATAATTTTTAGACCTGCGGATAAAGGAGGTGGAATCATTATTATGAACACTGTTAATTATACTTCTTTAATGTTAAATATGCTGTCTGACCGAGATACTTATAGAATAGTTTCTCAGAAAGAAACTAATTCCATAGTTACAAATGTGCATGCAACTTTACATGACTTACTTATGTGCAGGCAGATTTCTCCTGAATTCTATAATTATTTATTCATAGAATTTCCAACCACTCCTACGATAAAGGGTTTACCAAAGATTCATAAACAGGTTGAACCTTTACCTCTCAGACCTATAGTTTCAGGTGGTAATTGGGTTACTGCAACGATTTCTACTGCTCTTGAAAAATTTCTTAGACCAATACTAGATGCAGTCCCATCTATCTTGAAAGATACTTATCTTCTGAATAGCATTAATGATTTGACTCTTGATGTTAGGAATGGAGAATACATTCTAATAACTCTTGATGTAAAAAATCTTTTTACCTCCATTCCCAATGAGTTGGGTCTGGAAGCTATCAGAGAGTTGTTAGTCAGGGATACTGACTTTTCTACAGATAAAATAATCTTGATTTGCCAATTACTAGATCTGGTACTTAACAACAACCTTTTTATGTTTGATGGCAAAACGTATTTGCAGACATGGGGAGTGGCCATGGGCACCCCATGTGCAAATACGTATGCAAATTTGGTGGTTTTGAATTGGGAAAAGGAACATCTGTTTAGTAGCTCTGCATTTGAAAAAATCAAATTCTACAAGCGTTTTGTAGATGACGTCCTTTTAATATGGCAAGGCACCCTTAGAAGAATTTAAACAGTTTTTGTACTATTTAGAAACTACTACTACCTATTTAAAATTCACAATGGAAGCCTCCAAAAAATGCGTAAATTTTCTGGACGTCTCTCTGACTCTTGATGAACAAGGAAAGATTACATCTTCCATATTTAGAAAACCGACTTGGACTAACACACTACTCCAATATAATAGCATGCACCCAAGGCACATGTTCCCTGGAATTGTTAAGAGTCAATTCATCAGACTAACTAGGTTGTGTCAGGACAGTGAAATTTTACAGTAAGAAATTAATAAATTAGAACTACTTTTCTTAAACAGAGGCTATAATTTTGAGCTAATTAGTTCTATTAAGAATGAGATTTTACATTCTTCAGAGATCGTCCCACATGTATTCAAGAAACCTATTTTATTTAGACCCAAAACTACCGGTAATTTAATGAAAATTCCCTATATTATAAAGTATACAAGTGATGTAAAGAGTCTAGAAAATATTATACGCAGGAACTGGAATATATTAATGACTGATGCCCTAGTAACTGACCTAGTTGGCAGTCACCCCACTTTTCTATATAAAAACTGCCCTAATCTGAAGCAGATTCTATGTAAAGATCATACTTTAGATTTCAGAAGTGCCACTTTAAGCACAGTAACAGTTCCATGTGGTGACTGCAACAGATGTAGTTACATCTGTTCTGATTTGGTCTTTGTCCATCCCACCTTGAACTTCACTTTTTACTTCAATACATCAGCTACTTGTCAAACAAAAAATTTAATATACTTAGCCACTTGTACAAAATGTACTGCTTTCTACATTGGGCTCACCAAAAGGAGACTAGCTGATCGAGTTTATGATCATTTGTATGAAATTAGGAAAGAATCAGATACCAATGCCTTGGCTCAGCATATAGTAAAGCAAAGAGACCATACTTTTTTATTTAGAGTGGTAGAAGTAATAGCTCTAAATCCTAGAGGGGGAGATGATACCAATAATTTGGCTTTAGCTGAACTGAGATGGATTTTAAAGTTTAACGCTCACAATTATCCCGGTTTAAATACCTCTGTATCTATTAAACCCATTCTAAATAATAGGAAACGTTAATGTTGACTTTAAAATTTCTCTCAAAAAATTTTATATCTACTTTGTAACATTATTATTTACCCTTAAGTTTTGCTTAATTATGTAATATGGGCTTCTGTTCATGAGTTGCAGCGTACATTCTTCTTTAATTATTAAAATAATATATGTTCAACTTGTATGTTGCCAGTATTCATAACTAATCTTTTAAATTTATTCTCTAGTCTTGTTATAATAGCAGCATTTTTAGGTTTTAAATTAAGTAGGTAAGTATAGTTAATATATATGGTGAATAGTATAAAAATACTTCATATACACATTTTTTTATGTATATATTATTTCATATAATATATATATATATTTTTTATATTTTTTATATAGATTATTTTAAAAACTCTTTTCAAGTAAAAATGATTCTTAAAGATATTACTAAACAATTTTCTATATAATCAATTTAACCGGACTCAAGTCTCTATGATTTTCTAAACTAATTTTTGTACAGGTATCCTTATGGAATAATTACTATCTAGGCTTTAATTGACAATATATCTTACCTAACTTCACTTAAACTTTTATATATAATAATAGTTATGTAATCATGAAATTAAATATAGTGCATGATAAAAATTTTTTTTCTCTTAAATGTTAGGTTATGTTTTGTTTCAGGTCAAGATATACTTAAGCTAATAATTAACTTCCTATTATTCCCGTATTGGATATTACTTTATAAATTTTGTTAGTACTAATAAAAAGAATGCATTGAGTCAAGTTAATTAGTCAATGTATTTATTTACTTGTTTTACTTATATGTTCTATATATTTTGTATTAACTGATCTAGTAATTCTACACATAATTTTATAATACTTGTTGTTATTTATAAATATTAGTATTTTATACAGTTAATCTTTTACACTTGTATATACATTTCACAAGTCTTCAGCAATTTTTATGAAAGCTAATTATTATAGCAGCTAGATAGCTTCGTTGTATGAATTAAAGCTGGTATAAAATCTTGCTTCGGTCTTGTAATGATGTTAACTGCAACTGAAACTAGTTATATTCTAAATATGTTTACAGAATATATAGTAGCGAAGAGTACTTTTTTATTATTATCAGATAGCATTATTGCTATCTGTGTTTATTAAACAATGTTGCCGTTTTTTAGATATAATATTGATTGCAACTGAAGCTACTGGTACTTTAAGTACAGATATTAGCGTTTCACAAAAATCTCTTGTATATGTGTATACATCCTACAAGATTTCAGCAATTATTGCAGCGGTTAGTTAGTTAACTCTGATGTCTAAATTAAAGTTACATAAAACGTAACTTCTGTTTCGCAATGATACCAACTGTAACTGAAGCTACTTACATTCTAATGCACTAAAGAGTGTATAGTAACTAATAGCAACCAATATAAACATCAAATAGCATTACTGCTAGATCTGTAATGAGTGAGGAATGTTGCTGTCTTTTAGATATGTTGCTTACCACAACTGAAACTGAAGCGATCGGCTTTTTTAAATATTTTTAGTCTGTGAAAAAACATGTACCATTCTTTATTGTAACACTATTACATTTATAGTTATATAACTAAAAGTCTGAATTTATGACATATTATGCTTTAGAATCAGCTGCATAGTGTTTAGTGCTTTTACTTAAATATCTACATTCTGTAGATTTGCAGTCGGAGACTTTTCTGCTGCCAGAATTTCTACATCCATTTGTATGTGAACGCACTTTTTGTACATCTTTTGAATATATAACTAAGTTAGATTAGATTTGTTCTGTTAGTATATTATAGTTAGATACTATGTAATGAAGTATCTGCTGAAACTGCATATGTTCGCCAAAAAAACTTCTTAGAACAGGAACATTCTGATTGTTGCTTGACAGTTTCTTTTTAACTGCTAATTGTTGTAATTAATTAAATTAGGTTTGTTCTTAATTATTACACTATTTAAACTTTGCTTGTGGGGTTATTCATTGTCTGAGGAAGCGTGGCTGTGTCCACGCGAAAGCGCTTACCTTTACCCACTGTTATTTGGATTAAAGAACTTTTTTTATTATACAGTTACTACGTTTATTGGCTTACTTTATGGATTACTGACTGTATTTCAACTTGTTATCTGGTTGCATCGTGGTAGAGATCAGGTTTCTGTGTTTTGTTACTGTAAGCTTTATAGTGACTAAGAGATACAGAGAACATGTATATATTGATACACATAAATAGAACTGTATAGATGTGACATCTGCAGTGAATTGTCTCTGGGGGTCTGGCCAGCTCTGTCCCGACATCCAGCACCACACTTTGGGACTCTCTAGAGTTGCCACTTTCTTTGAGAGAGGCCAGAAACTCCTATGTCTTCAGTGAAGTGCCTATTAGTCCTTTTTGTTGCATAAGATTTGGGAAACATGAGACCTAATATGGATGCCAATTTCCTGCCATTTTTCACTAAGATTCTTCAAGATGAGAGAACATGGCTGCAGAAGGAAAAAGTATTATTCCTTTTAGAGCATAGAGGTGGTGTCAGCAGGAGTCAAAAATACTTTTCTGCCTCCACCTTAATGTTTACTGCCAGTGGCTCATGCAGGAAGCCTATAAAGGATCTCATTATAAAAGTTAAGCCTATAGTTACTGCTGTCTGCAGCTGGTGCAGAGGGTTAAGGCTATGACCTGTATTTCCTGTGGTATATGTTTTGATTCCCTCAGCACTCATTTGCCTACTGTGTAACCTTGAGCAAGTCACGTAATCCATTTCTCCTGGGTCAACCTGTGGGCCTCCCTAGTTAAAAAAATGGGTGTTATTATTATAAAAGTCAACAATGTAACTGGCATTTCAAGCACAGGGAGCAGTGCCATTACTATTACATTGACATGAAGTGCTAAAATACTGACCTCCTTGGCCAATGGGATGATGAAGTTAAAGAGCAGGTTCCACCTATGTACTGTAAGTAGGCATTATGTTAGCTACACATTTAAAGTGGCACTACATGCTATCCACAAATATTACACAGTGCTATTTTTATGTCTATAGCCCCTGAAGAACTTGAAGGGAATAGGCAGCTACACAAGAGAAGAATGGAACACCTAACCAAGCACCGGGGTGAGTATACTTGCTTCAGACTGTCTTGCTTTTGTCCCCCACTACCATAAATTATACAGTTGAGTTTCCCACATTTGGGGAAATAACAGGGGTCAACCCAACCAAAGTGTGCAATGGAAGAGCCTCACCCTGAGGAAACCACCTTCGTGATAGTGGTATTCCCCTGCCAGGTAAGTATGGTCTGTTCTCATGTTTGTCTTCAGGCAGGAGATACCATAGCTTACATTACAAAACCACCAGATTTAATAGAAGCTTTTTTCCACAAGCCATCAGACTTCTAAACTGCAGTAATAATATACACCATGCTAGTCTTGGAGGTCTGGAGTTACAGTGCTGAAGTAATTCACAGATATATGCAATAACTCTATGAAAGTACAGTCTTATACCGTATGTGCAATATTAATGATGCCAAGTTGACATTCTGTGCAATATGCCAAGTTAGCATTCAATGCAATTTGATATCTGTCCGATTTTGATCTGTGAAATATATTATCTGTGCAATAGCTTGGGTACTGATGGAGACATGTAAGTGGAAATGTCTTAGTGCATGTCATTGTACTTGTTACTGCACTGCATACATGTCTTACTGTTATTATTGGATTAGCATATGTGTTATTGTTGTATTAAAATCAGTATATGTTGTATGCACATTGAGTTCGAAGTAACGCAATTTCATTCAGTTGCACTGTTGTGCAGTCTGAATGACAATAAAGTTAATTTTGACTCTGACTTTTCATATTAACAGTAATAGGGATTCATTTCCAAAATGTATACCTTTCATACACCAGTGCCACTTCTGTCATTACCGCCATAGCTCAAACATAGAAGTATGTCTGTTTAACGTTATAAGTGTGTTTGCACATGTGTCCTGTCCTATATGTGGACAAGTAGGTCAAGATATTAAGACTGTATTCTCACAGTGTGGGGATGTCTGTGGTTCAGTTCCCTTCTCAGCTGCATTACCATAAAATATCTTAGGTTTGTTTTTCTGTGTCATTATAATAACTGAAGTATTATATTAGGAAATATGCACGATTAGCATTTTTGGTTGGGTAGACATCTTTTTCTATATAATTGTTTCCTTTGTTTATAACCTGTGAGTAAAATGTTATATCTGAGCAGCATGGTTTCTTTGTATGTGTGCATTTGTACTGCAAAACAAAGTTAAATGCTCAGACAGAGGCCGGTATCCCAACAAGAAAACAAAATTCAAAAAAGAAAGGAATCCAGTCACTATGGCTAATATCACTTTAATAAAATAACTAACAGTGAATAACAACATAACATCAAGAGTTAATAAATACAATTCCTCATCCACAGATCTTGATTGGTACCAACAATATAAATCACTCAAAATGTTTTTCATGCCTGTCAAGACACCATCAATGTTATCAAGTACCTTCCTTAAGTTTTTCTCTACAAAAATAGAAAGGGGCTCTGTCACCCAGCCCCTACCACACACAAATAGGACTTCTTCTATCCTAACATAATTAATAGATCATACATACAAATCCTGAAGGAAGTGTCTAGTATCTTTCAAGACAGTGTTGATTTTATCTAGAAAGGGCCTAGGCTGTTTTTAAATATAGATGGACATTGGCTCGGTGAGACAACCTCTACCTGACACAATCAGATGGAAGGGGGTGTCAATGGTATCCTTATGTACTTTGGGTAAACCATAAATAACGGGTATCGTCAGATATTCCACAGTGAAATATGTATACAATTTATAATCTATGTGGCTGGTCATAAGAAGATTATAGAGATAAAAATGCAACCTGTTTTCTATCCCTGAGATCTCAAAGATCTGTAATTTCACATATACTTGTGCGTCATTCAACATAGTATATGTGAAATTACAGAAGTTTCAGATCTCAGGGTCTCAGAAGTCCTATTTGTGATCTTGGATGTTAATTCACTTTTTACTGTTATCCCTAATGATGGTGGAATTGCAGAGTTAGACTATGTGTCAGAGGGTGCTCTATTAATTCTAAAGTGGTGATGATATGTGTTCTCTTACAGCTTATATTGGAGGAATAATGTACTTATATTTGAAACAGAGTATTTCCTACAAAATGTAGGAGTTGCGATGGGCTCGGCATGTGCGAACACCTACGGGAATATTGTATTAGCACAATGGGAAAAGCAGTCAGTGTTTACAGATAAATATTACAAGCCATATGTCAAGTTCTACAAATGTTTTGTGGATGACATCTTTCTTGTTTGGCATGGCTCCTCTGAGCTGCTACTGGAATTTAAGCAGTATTTAGAGAATATGACATCTTTCCTGACATTTGCTATGCACTACTCTTATGAAAGTATAGATTATTTGGATACAGCTGTGGGCAAAAATACATTAGGTCAACGTTCTACTAGCATGTTCAGGAAATCCTGCAGAAAGAATAATATACTTCATAAGATAAGTATGCACCCCTGACACATTCAGAGGAATATGGTTAAGAATCAGGTGCTAAGATGTATGAGGTTATATACGGATACAGAGGGCTTAGAGAAAGCTCTAGATGCACTTCGAGTGGATCTGTTAAATAGAGGGTGCAAAATAGGAGATATTGAGCAGGCTA
Source organism: Protopterus annectens (assembly GCF_019279795.1). NCBI lineage: Eukaryota > Metazoa > Chordata > Ceratodontiformes > Protopteridae > Protopterus > Protopterus annectens. The sequence goes on along the minus strand of NC_056745.1, from coordinate 948,284,362 downwards.
TTATAGATGTCAAAAGTAATATGGACAATAGTAGTCGGCCCTATTTTTCAGAAAGGTTAGAACAACCAATAGTAGAAAGTCGTAATGATGAAGTGGATATTATTGGTAGGATCACTCTAACGTATTTGAGTGATGTGAATAAAGTTTGTGATATTGTGAAAAGAAATTGGCCCATCCTATTAACTGATTCAAATAAAGGTAAAGTTGTGGGGCTACAACCCAAATTTGCATTCAAGAACAATGGATCATTGAAACAGCATCTATGTTATAAACAGACTCATATGCAAAAACTATCTTAGAACGGAAGGGTACATTTGCCTGTAGGTCCTGTAAAGCTTGGAAATATATTTGGCCTGTAAGTGTAGTGATGCATCCTAGGACACAGTGTCCCATTGAATTTACCTTTTATGTTGACTGTCTAACAAAGAATATTGCTTATTTAGTGAAATGTTGTTCCTGTGAAAGTTTTTATGTTGGTAAGACGAATCGGACTTTGAAGGAGAGGATGATGGAACACATAGATGATATTCGTAATGTTAAGCTAAATAATGCATTAGCTAAAGATGTGCATGAGGCAGGGGAAACTCATTATTTTAAGTTTTTAGTTTTACAGAAGCTTAATGATAGCATAAGAGGGGGGAGATGTGGCTAATGATACTGAGTATGCAGAGTAAGGTGGATAACAGATTTTAGAGGCAATTTGCCTCCAGGTCTTAATAATGCTGCCTCCTTAAAACCGATACTTAAAAAGAGAGGTTTATTGCATTGAATGACTCACGTGACTATGTTTTTGATTATGACTGGTCTAACTATTATATTTAAGCTTTTTAGTGTAATATGTATTGTGGTTTGAAGAAGCAGGTGACTGTGAAAGCGCTTACCATTTTGTGTGTTTTTATTAAATTGATTTGTTCCTCAGCCTTGTGGACATCTTGCTACTTACATTATTATCTTTTGGATTTAGTCCGGGTTCCAATGCATCTTTTTATTTGGAAAATTTCTTTAAAGTGATCTCTATTCAAACAACAACCAAATATCACAGGATTATTACTGAAGTATTTGTAAAAGCATAGCATTTCTACAACATATATAAGTCAGGTGTCAACTGCAGGAAACAAATACAGTTTGTTATTCTTCTAAGGTGCAACTTACTCATTACCCACAATAATAACAAACTTCTAGATTGAATCTATAGTATGTAGAGTAGCTACGGTGTGCCAGGTGACATGCTATCATATTGAGACACACCAGATCCTGCATCGGGATCACTGCACAGGCTAATGGATGATGCAGATAGTTGGTGTGGTAAAACAAGATTCAGATGACAGAAATCAGGGCAATGTGCTTACATCAGATGCTGGATTAGAGACATATTACACGTATATCTCACTGCAATGTTACGGATGGACTTATCTTTAGGTCTTGTCTGTGTTACCCCCATACTCTTCCCTCATCAGGTCAATAATAGAGTGCAGTGCCCCTTTGGTATGCTTCTTTCCAAACCCCTGCAGCAATTGGAGAGACCACAAAAGATCCTTATAAAGAAAATTAAGGGTCTTCAAGATTTATCTTATGTGGACAGACTGAAATCATTGTCACTTTACTCTGTATCATACAGACTGCTAAGAGGTGAGCCGTGCCTTGTATATTGAGTGATCTCTGACCCACCTTTAATGGAAATGCTGCACATTCTCAAGTCTAATGGCACATGGGTCACTCACTCAAAGGACCTTAACCTGGTGTGTAACATTAACAGAACTTGCTGGAGAGACAGATTTGTCTTACAGAGGTTGTCCCACCTTTGGAACACGCTTCCTATTTAAACAAAGCCTCTTGTTGGCCCTATTTAACAGTAACTTTGACGAGTGGACGGGTAACCAGAAATTCACTCCATGGGTTCCACCTGTGTCCCTCTTGGACAGGGTCAATAGGTGCTGATTTTAGTGTCTGTTTGAACCAAATACCCTTGGGAACATGGGTTGAACATGGCTAGGCTTGTAAGGGCCCTGGGGCAGTTAGCCTAGTAACCTTCTATGATCCTATGATCCTATGATATACATACCATTTGTTTGTGCACTTGATGATACAGTCTGTCCTATGAATGGGTAGAAGGGCACAGTATTAATGCAGGACAACAGCAGATGTAACATCAATGACATATATGAAATATACGTAATATACTACTGACACACTCCTGCTGTTGTGATTTTGTGTGTTGTACTGTGGATCCTGTAGTGGGAATGTAAAGAAGAAGACAACATATCATCATGTATGCAGGCAACAGAATGCTGGCAGCATGACACATACAACACAGTAATAGGGACTAAAGATACTCACATGACGGGCATTGCACCTGTGGGCTGGGTATCTCTGTGTTGAAAAACAGTGACATTAATGTCAGTGGGGAGCTTAGAGCAGCCTATCTATCCCTGGAGGAGTGTTCCCAGCACAAGAATCTGGTAGTCTATTGGCCATTTTGGGACAATTTCTAGCTCTTTCAAGTCCCCCTGTATAAAACCCACTTTGGCGCAGTTTTTGCGCTTGTTACTACTCAGCCAAGCTCCTCGTGGTCCTGCAGAGTAGTGCTAGCAGCAGAGAGGCTAAAAGAGCGACTGCTAACCTGATAAAAGTGTTTTTTTTTGCTACTACTACCTGGGCAACTGTCCGATCTAGCTAAACTGCAAGTATTTCTGCTTCTTGAACTGTTTTAAACTGTTTAAAGTTGTTTTTGCACCTGCACTTTTAAAGTTTGCCCTGTTTGTTGCATTTACCTGTTGAGGCTACACACTCAAGTGTGCTAGCCTGTGTTACATATTTATTGCATTTTCCTGTTTGTTGCAAAAAAAAAAAAAACAAAAAGAACAAAACAATTATCCTTGTTTCACGTCTTTCCTGACCTAGAGTAGTCCAAATACAGGCTTTGCTCTATTCTGGACTTTTGGAAAGTTCCTGTGTTGCCCATTTCCTTTCTTGGATAAAGGGAGGCTTCTTTGCTCACCAGTGGCAGTGGGGAGCTTAGAGCAGCCTATCTATCCCTGGGGAAGTGTTCCCAGCACAAGAATCTGGTAGTCTATTGGCCGTTTTGGGCCAATTTCTAGCTTTTTCAAGTCCCCCCTGTATAAAACCCACTTTAGCATGACTGCGCGATTTTGCGCATAGCGCAGCATCGGGCAACGCTGCTTAATTGGGTTTAAACCATTCTCGGCTCCACAAAGTCTGCTCTAATAAACACCCTATTCCTACTCTAAAGCCTGGCCCTTGCTCACTAAAGCAATTATATAAGTCAGCACTAAAAAATTAAAAGCACTACACCCTCACAAACTCTCCTTGAGTACCTTGTTCCCCATTGGCCCTTTTTTTAATTATAAAGGAATTCCCAATACTATTCTAGCATGTCTAAAGGTCAGTTGTCAATCTCCTCTCCAGTCCAGCTGGTGAATCTGGGAATCTTGAGGCAATGTTACAACTGCCTCATGTACACAGACACTCCTCTCCTCCTCCCAACAAATTCCAACACATGTGAGAGATGCAACCATATAATCAAACTGGAGGCTAAGATCTCTCAACTCAGTACTGGTGTAACCAGTCAGGAGGAGAAGGAAACCACACTCACTACAATTCCAGTCTCATATAGACCTACCACGACAGCAAACCAAACACATAAACACACAAAGACATACTCGGAGGTTCTAAATAAAAGTCTGCCTAAGCAATAGAGACCTCCAAAGCAGACACCCAAGCAACCGCTACCCCAAAACAAAACATGTGCAACACATAGCTCACAAAGTCAATGTGCTGAACAGTCACAGCCCTTAAGGCTAAACAACACACCTGATACACTTGTAATAGGTGACTCTATCGTCAGGCACACTGACGTCCCGCTCACCAGGCTGAACAAGGAGAAGGTCACGGTGAGCTGCCTGTCAGGTGCTAGGATCCACCACATAACACAAACACTCAGGTCACTCCAAGGCAAGTACAAATATGACTCAGTCATTGTCCATGCTGGTGTGAATGACCTGAGACGTACCTCCCTGGACTACATGAAAAGAGACATAGAGGAGCTCTCTGAGCATGTAGCCCAGGCTGGTATGACCCTGACCTTGAGTAGCATCTTACCCTCACCAAGAATGATGCCACAATATGAAGACAAGATGATCAATTTCAACAACTGGCTTAAGTATTGGTGTCATTCAAAGGGGATACAATGCCTGTCAGCCTGGGATGACATGCTCAACAAGCCACGATGCTTCGCTAGGGACGGCTTGCACCTGTCACCCCTGGGCTTTCGGATATTGGCAAAGGCTCTTGCCATGCCCATAGTGCCTTTTTTAGGCAAGGCTCAAAAGACAAACCCACCTCCATAGGTATCACAAGGGATAAGAAACTAAGAGTAATGCTACTCAATGCCAGAAGTCTAAACCTCAAGATGCACACACTCGAAACTCTCCTTATCATGGAGAACATCGATATCTGTGCAGTAACAGAAACCTGGTTCAAGGCTCCCGAGAGCACCCCAGCACTACCAGGTTATACCTCATACCATGTTTGTCGGCCCCAAAACCCAGACTGAACCACAAAAGGAGGGGGAGTATCAATATTCATCAAAGATACCCACACCTCCAGGTTGGTGGCACAGCACGAAGCATCAGAGACTATCCATGTGCAACTAACAGTGGGTAAAACTGCCTTCCAGTTTATAGCCTGCTACAGACCACCCTCCCAAACCCAGGAACCCCACTCGGCCTTCCTGAGAACACTGGAAAATATGAAGGTCTCTCCAAACACCATTATATTGGGCGACTTCAACTACCCAAACATAGACTGGGAACATTATTCTAGCTCCAACACCCTAGCCCAAAGGTTCCTAGAATTTATAAACTCAAATGCTATGGAACAGCTTGTTACCACTCCCACAAGAGGGGAAAACATACTGGACCTGATCATCACCAACATGGGGACTCTGTGCTCCAGACCAGAAGTGTATCCCTCACTGGTAAGATCAGACAATAAACTAATCTCACTAGATATTCACATCCCGACCCCAGCCCCTGCCCAGAAAACCACAGTGAAAAACTTCTCTAAAGCAAATTTCACACTCCTCAAAACTGAGGTGGAATCCTTCAAAGCCCCCGGGCCTGTGGAAAATATGGCCCAGACCACAGAATCCTTTATAAACGCATTCTATGAACACCTTCAGAAATGCATGGATCATGCAATCCCAAACAAAACCAAGACCCAATCCTCCAAGGGCAGGCATCCTGTCTGGTGGACCCCAGCCATAAACAAACTATACAATAGAAGGAGGTAGCTACTACATGATAGAGCAAAATCCCAAAAAGGGAAGGCATCTCTGATCAGTATTACCAAAAAACTATGGGCACTCATAAAATCGTCTAAGGCCAGCTTTGAGAGAAAAATTGCACAGGACACTAAGGATAATCACAAGGCTTTCTTTAGTTATGTTAGAAACCTGGGTGGGAATTCCCAGATATGCTCAGAATTAGTCCAAAATGACAAAAAATACACCGAGACATTGCCAACATCCTTGCTGACAGGTTCAGCGCAAACTACCCCCCCTTCCCCACCAAAAGAGCAAATATCTATCCCAGCAGAGTGCTGCCCCCCTGACATCTCAGATGCTCAGGTTAGAGCCGCCCTCTCCAAAGCAAAAAACACAGCATCAATGGGACCAGATGGTGTCCTGGGCTGCATCCTACATGAACTCCAAGAAGAACTAAACCCAAACATAAAACTACTGTTCAATCTCAGCCTTACTATAGGATATGTACCCAAAGAGTGGCGTACAGCAACAGTGGTCCCTCTCCACAAAGGTAGTGCCTCAACGGATCCTGGAAACTATCGCCCCATAAGCCTGACTAGCTTGGTCTGCAAAGCTATGGAAAGGATCATCATGGACCTCATAAATAAAGATATTGGGGACCTACAGACACTGGATCCTACCCAGTTCTGCTTTGTTAAGGGCAGATCCTGCATCTTAAACCTGGTCGATTTCTTTGAAACAGTCACCAAGGCCATTGACGAGGGGAAGGTGGTCCACACAGCCTACCTGGACCTCGCCTTCGATACAATACCCTACTCGGGCATTATAGATAAGCTCACCAGCTTAAACATAAACCCCTATGTCACTAGATGGGTTGCAAACTGGCTCAAGGACAGAACCCACATGGTTAGAATTGTTGGAGCCATGTCAGACTCCAAACCAGTTACAAGTGGCGTCCCACAAGGCTCAGTCCTGGGACCTCTCTTTTTTGGTATATATTTCTCTGAGGTACAGGCCAACATGGAAGGACTGTGGCTGACCAAGTTCGCAGATGACTGCAAACTGGGCGCCATAATAGACTCTCTAGCCAACACAAGCATCCTACAAAAGGGACTCATAGAAACAGACAACTGGTGCCGGAGCCATGGCCTCAAGCTAAACACCAAAAAGAGTATAGTCATCCCCTTTGGCAAAAACAAAGTGCCCACAAATTACCACATAGATGGTAATCCATTAAGTACAGAAGAAGTAATTAGGGACCTGGGGACCCAAGTTGATAGCAATCTCTCATTCGACAACCACATGGCCAAAGTGGTTAGAAAATCATTTTATATAGCTCACCTAATCATGAAGGGATTCACATCTAGATCAGGGGAGGCCATCGTGCCTCTTTACTCATCTCTCATCAGGCCCATAATTGAGTACAATGCCCATTTTGGGATGTACCTTACCAGACACCTGCAGACCCCAAAAGTACCTCACCAAGAGGATCAAAGGACTCAAACAGATGCCATATGCTGCCCGGTTAAAGAAACTCCAGCTCTACTCAGTGGCATACCACCTGCTCAGAGGCGATCTGTGCCTGACGTATAAAGCCATGTCCAACCCGGAATTAATGGACATGCTGCACCTCAGAAAATCCAAATCCCATCGAGCTACATGCTCGAGAGACTTGAACCTCAGCACTGAAATAAATAGGACATGCTGGAGGGACAGATTCATAACCCAGAGGCTCCCTTCACTCTGGAATAAAATCCCAGTCCAGGTTAGGCAGAGTCCCTCATTGACTCTCTTCAAGAGGAATCTTGATGAGTGGATGGGAGATCGTAGATTTACTCCAGGTATCACTTCTGTATCACTGTTAGACAGATGCACAGTATACTAACCTCGAAAAAGGGCATAGTAAAATTCATTTTAAAATGGGTGGCGAAAGCCAAACACACACTGGCTAGGCTTGTAAATGCCCTAGGGCAGATAGCCTAGTATGAACCTATGAACCTATGTACCACAGGTATGCTACACATGGCTGCAAACTATGAACTTGTTGCGGTAACATACTTGGTCTGTCTGTACTTGTACCTGCATAGCTTGGGATCCCACTGGATGTACCTGCAGTGTACAATGTTAGAGAAATATCAATATGATAGAAAACAGCAGTGCCATGCCATGAGGCAATAACAGGTAGTGAGCACAGCAACACAGTATGGAGACACTCACCTGCCATTCCCTTATGTTGTTGGACGGACCTGTGAATATTAATGCTGACAGCATTACAAGCGTTGGTTGCACAGTTTTGTCTATACTGCAGTTGTATGACTGCACGTCATTACACTTACATTCATCATCATCAGTATATGTGGATTTGCATGCATGATTCAGTGTTGCTGTTGTAAATCCAAAAATCACAATACATGAATATATATGCAACAGCAATATGCGAAGATGTACTCTATAGTCATCCATGTCATGCAAAGTAAGACATGCATGTTTGGCCTGGAACTCCTGCTTCTATCTCATCCCTGGTTATGTATTGCTCCTCACTCACTGTATGCAGGGAGGCAAGATATATTGTGATCTCATCGGGGGGGGGAGTTCAATGGTGGTCCACCATCAGTGGCATCCCTTGATCTCTCATACCAGCGTAACCTTTTGGCTGTATGAAGGATCATATCAGAGCAGCATCACTGACAGGCCTTACAGGATCTATTGCGATGTCCAACTGCATTAATTATGTTGTTGATGGCCCACACTTTATTCCTCCATACTATATTCCATGCATGTCCAAGGAGTCTCAGTCCATATTGTTGCAGAGCATCTAGTATGATGTCATTTTCCTGTGAGGAGAAATTGTCACCCCTAGATCTGTTTCACATCTGAAAGACAGCGATATGCACATGATCATATTCCTGGGGGGCCCAGATATGCAGATGATTATGTGGAAAGCGTATGTCACTATAAACAGTATGCATTCCTGTGCAAAGCAAAGGTTTATGAAACACTGACTGTGACAAATACTAATGTGACATGTAAAAGTAACAACAATGCCTGCATATATAACAGTTGTAAAATTAACATAACTTGTCATATCTGCAGAGGCTGCCTGTGGGATTCAAACCCCTTATACTACTTATCAGTTGAAGGGAGGTCCAAAGACAACAACATCAGCATCAGGAGTCTCCTTGCATTTTATATGAAAATATTACTCAAATTATCAGTTGAACAACTCACAGAAATCATTAGAAAACCTCAGTGTATGGAGATTACAGATCCTTTTTATACTGAGCCAGTAGTTCTAAGACTTGTTTTAAGGACCATCAATAAAGAAATGTCTATAACACAAAAGTACATAGTACATATGGATAATGTTGGACTCCATATGTCTCTGTATGTACACTACAGAGTGTACGGAGTTACTCATATGACATATAGAAGATCCATGAAAACATCTTTATGTACTGTTTGCTTTTGCTATGTAAATCTGTCTATACAAAAGCATATGGGAAATTAATGCATGTCCTTAATGCAGATGGCAACACATTTGTGCATAAAGGTAAATTTAACAGCACATCAGGAAGTTACAAGCATTTGTCTTAAGGCACACATTTTCAATAAAAATAACTCTAAACAGGTACATTTCAGAATGAGTAATGTTGACAGAGGTAATATTCCCCAAAACAGAAATGCTAACAGGTAGCAATTTACCTTATCAGCTACCTATGACTCAGATATCACTGAAAGTAAGAGTGCGTAATGTGTACTCATCTTTAAGTACCATTTGTGCCACACATAATAATTGAGATTCATTAAAATTCCAAGTTTTACAACCCCATTCGCAGACTTCTGCATAACATCTTGAAATTTGCCTCATTAACCAATAGTTTGCATAAATAGCCTGTGCTTGGTGCAAGTACTCAATAAATATCGATAAATGGCACCATGTTTAGCATGTGCCCATTATCTACCAATGATCTGATAATATAAGTACCACTCAATTCTGATACATTTATAGATCAGACCATTGCTACTTGCAAACTGAGTTGGACCTCAGTAAGTATTTTTCTATTTATACTACATTTTCCATTGGAGTATCAAGATGGCTACTTCCAGGAGGCTATAACATGTCTGGGTACTCAATTGGACTGAAGAGGAGACCATGCAGATGTTGACCATCTACACTGGATTGAAGCATCTGATGAGAGCCAGGCCAAGAAATTTTGTGATGACTGACATCTGTTACTGGTTTGTGAGGGAGTACCAATGATTTATTTGGATCTACCAGATTGGAGTGCAGGTTTACATCTTCTATGATGACCTGCAAAGGAGTGATGCAGAGAAGCTTCACTGGAAGGTCACTGAGGTGCAGAGACAGCCAGTGATCTCTACAGTAAGTGTACAATCCTACACATACCTGAGCATTCCTAGGGAATTTAAAGATATAGATGTGTCCCAAATATATCCAATTAGCTCATCTGTATAATTAAAAGAACATGATGACAGTTCTTCATATAAGCATGGGTTTTAGTCCATACTGTTAGTTTCAGTAGTGTCTGTTGAGGAGATTATAACAGTGACTCATATGCTGGTGTAAAATCCTCTCTGTAATGACAACAAGAGCTCACACACACACACACACACACACACACACACACACACACACACACACACACACACACACACACACACACACACACACACACACATACACACACACACACACTTTACTGCAGTGAGAAAAGAACCCCTCCCTAAGTACACAGACTACATAACTCAATACTTTACACAAGCACCACTTTACAAGTATGACTTGGAGTGTCTCAGACAACACTTTATAGCTGATGACATCAGCAGTGTCTGTTCAGGAGAACATAACAGTGTCTCACATGCTAGTGTAAAATGCTCTCTGTAATGTCAAGCAAGAGCTCACACACACACACCATGCAGACACGCACACACACGCACACACATGCACACACACACACACACACACACACACACACACACACACACACACACACACACACACACACACACACACACACACACACACACACACACATCCAGTTGACTGCAGTGAGAACAGAATCCCTATCTAACTATGCAGACTATAGAATACAATACTTTATGCAAGCTCCATGGCACAAGTCTGATTTTTATAAGAGTGCAGGTCAAATTACAGTAGATGACATCAGCAGGCCATGTGGGAGACAAGATGTTGTTAGTTCTGGATAGGTTCATAGCTTCATAGATTCATAAGCAGCTACTAGCCTAATGGCCCTAGGGTGTTTAAAAACCTAGCTGTGTAAAAACACAAATACCCTTATTGAGCATATTTGGATGGTCATTGATAGCAGAGTGATTTTGTGAGCAGCACCAAATGGCCCTGTCCATGAAGGACATAGGTACCACCACAGAGGTGACTTTAAAATCTCCCAGCCAGTAGTCAAGGTTGCTCATGATTAGGGTCATTGATGAGCACTGGAGCACACACACACACACACACACACACACACACACACACACACACACACACACACACACACACACACACACACACACACACACTGCGAGGCTATTACAGAGGAGTGTGCATTGCAAGGGGATATATCTTTCTCCCCAGCATGTTCTGTTTATGTCACAGGCTAGGTGGAGAACCCTGGGGCAAGTAATTCTTGTCCCATTTGATTTGCAGATGTCCAGAATTTCCTGTAAGGCAGTGTCTGAGACTGCTCTGTAGAAAGCCGTAGGTTACCTCTCAGCAGCCTGCATGATACTGAGTACAGTGACAGGTCTTTCAGTCTTCTCAAGTATGTCATGTTTGGAGGCTCTGGACTCTCCCAGGCACAAACATGTGTTTTTTCCAGTTGCTGCAGGTTTCTAGTGAGGTACAGACAGAAGGGAGCATTGTACTCAGTTAGTGGTCTGATAAGGGTAGAGTACAGCAGAGGTATGACCATCCTGGTTTTGGATGTGATGTCCATATGTATGATGTGCATGTAACCACTATAGACACATAGCGACGAAAGTGTAGATTGCTATCAACGTGTGTTCCACTGTATTTTAGCTTAGAGGGGTGCTATGTATATCATAATTAGCAGGGGTACTTCATTGCCAAAGAGGAAAATGAGGTGTTGTAGGCTTTAAGGTTCACTGTGAGTTTGGCACCAATCATTTGTGGGTGTCAGCCCATTCTGTAATATGTTATCATCATTGGGTGACTCTTTATGAGTGCGTCCAGTCACCAGTCATCTGCAATCTTGGTAAACCACAGGCCATCTACCATTGCCTGCACTTCAGATAAGTACTTTGAAAACAGTTGAGGGCCCAGCACAGATCCTTGTGGTATTCTAATGGTAAGTGCCTAGTGGTGGAGGTGCAGTCCCCAACTTTGAGAGTGTGTGTTCTGTCACTGAGATAGTTGCTTATCCATCTACTCCTTTATGGCTTAATTCCTACATGGGAGATTGTTACTATGAGACATGAATGGGAGTATTGTGTCAAAGGTCTTGGATAACTCAACATAGGCAGTATGTCCTGCTAGCTCTCATCCAGGTATTTGGGGTCAGTATCAAAGATGTCCACAAGGTTCATTAAGCAAGATCTACTCTTAACAAAAACAAAATGGATTGGGTCAAGTATTTGGAGGTCACCTATGTCACTGTGGATATGTTCCATGCTGATTCCTTCCATAGCCTTGCAGATAAGGGATTTTAGGTGTATGGGCCAATAGTTGTAGTTCTGCATGTTACCAGATTGATGTGCATTGCATATCACACATTTGATATTACATTTGTAGTGTGGTTGATATATGTGTGGAAAAAGTACTGAGACACCAGGGTTGCAGTCCTTGGGGGGAGTTGCAACACAGGGATGTATTGTAAATGTGTGATGTATTGTTAGGCCCCTCAGTTTGTAATGTTTCCACATGTAATTTCATGTCCAACAGGAAATGGACAATAAACAGCAGTAATACAGAATAATATGTATATTTACATAGCATGGTGAACAGTGGGTTTGCGCGATGGTTGGCAAAGTGTATACGCATGCGAGATACACATGTTTGCATGTAGCTAAGCAGTGCACAAACACAAGTCACATTGCTAAAGTCTTACAGTTAGTACTGAGTCTATGAAAAACACCTGCTGCTTAACTGAGTCTGGCAGTATGTGTTAATGCATCGATACATTCCTTTTTGGGGCCAGATGGTACTGGGTTTAAAACCAGGTGTATTGAATAATTTTAAATACTTAAATACAGAGTGATAATGCGATGACATGAATTGTTTATAGGAGATGTGTTGTTGTGTGTTGCATAGTGCAGCAGTGTTAAGTGTCATTGTGCAAGTGTAACCACAACTGTTTGCCACTGCTCACCATTGCTGCACACCTCCATGCAAACACAGAGCACAAAAAGTGAAGGGATCTGTTGCTTTTCCAGAAACTTACATGTGTTGTCTGTGAGATTCTATTTTTTGATCACATTAAAGTGGTGAAATGAGGTAGATAGGAAAGTGGTGAAATGGGGAGCAAGCAAGGGGAAAAACAAAACAAAAGCAAGACAGTAATGTCCAGGAGGGAGGTAGGAAAGAACCATTCCTTTAACAGTGTAAACTGAAAATATGTGCAAAATATTAACTGAATTTGGACTGTCACCTCCAGAGACAGGGATGAACCCAGCACAATCATGTTGTATAGCCTATTGGACTGAATCAAGTATGTCAAGAAGACACGTGCAAAATGGAGAGCTATTTATGAGATGATTTTTTTTGTGGGACAGGTGCCCATTTAATTTTTATGTCAGAGAGAGAGAGAGAAAAGTTGGTAAAGGGAAGTAGGTATGTCTGGGTCAGGTAAGTTGGGAAGGTGAGAAAGCAATTGCAGACAGACAAGACAAACAAGAAATGATACAAGGATGGTGATGGACACAAAACGTTGCAGGAGACCATGATTGGGGTGAGGTTGGGGACATCCTGAGACCACAGTCATCAAGCTAAGAGACAGCGAGAATTGAGTCCTCACCCACTGGACTTTCATTATTGTCACCTCACTCTGCTCATTGGTGAAGTGCTTGATGTCTCCTCCTCCTAGTACTACACAAAGTGAGGGAGAGTAGCATCTCCAGCCAGTGTAGGCATGCACCAATGGTGCGGTGCACAACCCTATGCACCATCCTTGGCAACTCAATGAGGGTGACCACTACCTCCGCCATTGCTTCCGGGGGGTACTACTGGACCAGTGTCTGGGGTATGACTACCTGAAGATGCAGGTAGTGCAGGAGCAGCAGAGGCAGTGCTGCCAGGTTGGTTTCCAGATGTGCTAGGCCCCGGTGCTGGAGCCGGGTGGGCAGGCGGATCCAGTGGAGTTGGTTTACTCCACTGTGCTGTGGAGCATTTAGTGATGTGGTACACATGGATGAGAGGGACAAATTTTGACTACACATAATAAAAATACGAAAACATAAAATAAAAAAATAAAAATAAAAATTATATTTTACAATAAAATAAAATAGAAATAAAATAAAAATTCATAAAAAATAAAATTAAATAAAAAATAAATGACAAAAATATATTTTATAAAGAATATAAAATAAAAAAGAGATAAAGATTGAGATGAGAGAAAAAAGAGATAAGATTAGTAGCTTCACACATGACATGCAATGAATTAATACAATTATTTACCTCTATATTATCTGAACTATTACATTTAAGACTATACCTCCTAACAGATGCACACTATACTACAAAATGCAACGGGTAATCCTTGAAATGTGCATATATTGCACATATGTGTGTTTCACTTATGCAGATTACAGTTTACAGAAGGGCATTTGTGCCACTGTTGGTTTTACTTTAATGTAAATATTATTGAAGAAATAACATTATTGTATAGTTGTGAAATGTGGTATTTCAACCTACAGCCTATAACCAAAGTCTAATATTGTACTCTTACAATTGTTTTTTGCTACAGACTAATGCATACATATTTGCTTTTACAGTTGAGATATGTATGCTCAATTTGATGCAACTCTATAAAATACCAAAAAAACTATCTTTAACTTTTAATGCTACAATAACACTACTCTTCTGCTGTATACATACTACATGCTTCCCTCATTCTTGCCAATCTATCCCCATTGACATAGACATTTCACTCCTGATCACTGACAGATGGGGAAAAATAGAATAGAATAGAAGACTATTGTGCATATCGGTCTTGTCTTGATTCAACTTTCTAGTTACAAGTACTGTCTGTAGTTAATACTTACACATATGTGGGATGTCCTCAGTCCTAAATTCCTCAATCCAGTGGTCAAGTGCATCCGTCTTCCTCCTCTCTAGGTCATTAAAATTATGCCTACATTGCTCTCCAGTGCCACTGGTATCCTGAGCTATCCCAAGCCTCAGACTTGTACTGGGAGTCAGAATAGTCCTCCTGCAGAAACCTTTAGCTGTGGTGCTTAACTAGGAGTCCAGTGAATATCCTAGACTCCTGGATACTCCACCTCTGTGCCCTAAACCTGGCACCTTCCCCACAAATGTCTGCCATGTCTACCATGAATCTACATCAATGGAGACTGATACTTCTCACTAATTCCAGTTATTGCATTTACTGGAGTGCACACATTACTTGGCACTGCTACTCTCTGATTATTGTTGCACAGATGTGTTGTTTGGGAGTGCACCCCCCCCCCCCAGAAAGTGTGTTTCTGTGATGGTGAGTGGAGATCAGCTGTACCAAGCAGTGAGGTATTAAATAATTGCAATTGCAATTGCAAGGTGCACACCCCCAAGCAACACATTCATGAGATGGTAATGGAGAGCAGCAGTGCCAAGCAGTGAGGCATTAAATAATTGCAATTGCAATTGCAAGGTTATTGGATAAAATAAGTTGTGTATGTCTGTTAGGCAAATGTGAAGACCACGCAAGTCCAGATAGCAGAATTATACTTACAGGAATATAGTACAGAGTATACCAACCGTCATATATCTGATAATAAATCTGATAATACATAGATAAATAAATAAATAACTGACATGATACTAGTGTCTCATCCCTTGTACATATATTTAATATCAGCTCCACTATCGCACATGAAACAATGGTGAAAGTATATGGCATAACCTGTATTAGCACCCAGGACCATGTGTATGGCAGTCCTACACTTACACCTGTTGCCACAAGAAGGTTGAAATAACATTTGTCTATGTTTCAGTTCATTGCTATAAACTGCAATGTCACAATAGTAAAAAAAATAAAAAGTTGCACACCCTGTATTAGAACCCAGTACTATCTGTACTCCAGCCTTACACTTACACCTGCTACCACAGGACTACATACATGACATTCCCTATTTTACTAATCATTCTTAAGGTCTCACTGTTAACTGTTGTGCAATGCCGCTTAGTGGATTAGCGTGGTGCCCAGTATCATTACTTGAATGTATCTGGTTTCTATTTTTGGCTGTCTGGGTCCTGTCTGCTTCTTGGGTGCTCCAGTTGTACAGTTTGCACACTGCCACACTTCACACAAACAAGATAAGTGTAGCCAAACCTGTCATTCATTTCCTCAATTTCTGTGATTGTGCTACATGCCACATCACACAAATACTGTCCCCCCCTAAAAAATTACTCAAACAAAGACAGAAAAGGAGAGAAAGGAAAATGGGGCAAGAAGCTGAAATGAGGGAAACCAATGTATGACATACGCACAAGAAAATGATGTCTCACATGAGCTATGTCTACATAGATCTGGATTTGAACTGTCACTCCAATGCACCTTCAGAACACAGGGTGGGTGCTTTATCCCTCTTTGCCAGACAAACAGCTTTGCAGCAAAGAACTGAACTCATTGTGCACACAACCAACTACAACAGCATCTACAGTGATATGAAACCATACAACTGTTATTGTACATTTATTCATTTTGGATGTAGTGCATTTAGTGATCATACAACCTGTTATAATTACTGCTTGCAAATATAGAGCTCTGTCTTACCTTTCTGTGTGTGTGTGTTGGTTATTCTTTAGTTATCTGGCCAGTACTCTAAAACATGCAGTGTGTAAGCCATTCTATATCATTGGCCTTAAATATGTGAGGATATTAACTGGGAATAGTATATGTAGTTGCCAACAAATTAAGGAACACAACCTGTGAATTGTGTGCTGCTTGTTTACATTATTACATCTAACAGTTTGTAGATCTAACCTGACACACTCAGTGAAAGCAAGGCAGCCTGCAGTGCTGTTGTGTTTTCCTTCTCCCAGCCAGTAATCATTCACAATTGCAAACCATCAAAAACAAACACTGAGGGAGTGCCTGCACTATATTTATATTTCCTACAAGGATCCAAGTATTTGGGATACGGCAGTTCTAATAAGTTCACAACTCATTTGCATTTTCAGCGTGCTAATAGCCCTAAATCTACACCATATAAAAAGGTAAACTGATGGTGAAGAGACTTATTTATGCTGGGAAGACTGCACATAAGCTATTTCTTCAAGATATATCTGTACAGAAGATTATTGAACGTCAGAAGGTATGCTTGCATTTTGTCAGCTACATACTGCATATGCTGGAATGTACTTAAGAAAAATCTGAAGCAAAGGCTTTTAAACTTTTATCTGTATGCATTAGTTACAAGTGTAGTAACTAGAGCAAGCCACCAGTATGAAAGTTAATCCAGTGGAAATCCAAACAGCAACTGGTAGAACAAAGGACCACTGGAACACACGAACTGCTAGTCTCGACCAAGAACATTTTAATGAAATGCAAGTAAAAACACTTTCACCTTCACGCTTCTTAAGGCTTTGTACAGAAATGTTGTATCAACAGAACTCCTTTATATAGTGATGTCAGAATTAATTACACATGCTTTGATGCTCAACAAGCAAATGTTTTAAAGAAACAGCACAATTTAACCCTGGCAATATATGTGCAGCCAGGCATAAAATCCAGTAAAACCCATTTTATTCAGTCTGATATACAATATTTCCACCAAGAGCTGAACTTTAGCAACACATAAAATTAAAAACTTAAAAACATGAGCAGAAACCTTGTCTTTTTTGGTGTCTATAAAGACCACTAGTAATAACTTTCTTTTTATGTCAGGTAGGTGGTTATTTATTCCATCTTTAAATTTCTGGTTTGTTTTGCCCACATAGAATTCGGTGAATTCTTAACATAAGGCAAGGTAAGCATTACTGGTATTATAATTACCATAATTTTATAACTAAAATACCACAGATGTGACTGGATGTTTAAAGAGGTTACAACTTAGAACATACTGGCAGAACCTGCATCTACCACATTTAAAAGTACCCTTCATCTTAGAATGGTCTAACTTATTACCATTCTTTGTTCTTTATAGTATTGCTTATTTTTCAAATTCTGACTTTTTGTATGGCCAAAGACTGGTATATCAGAAAGCACTTGATTACGTTCAGGAACATTTCTTAGAATATGCCAATATGTCTAATAATATTGTTAACATCATTAGTGCATGGCATAGTAAACAAGCATGCATCTAACCCTAGAATGTCTATTAGCTAAATCCATATTTGTAGTGTTAATTTTAGCGAATGTAGGCCTAGTTAGTTTGTCTTAATGAAATAATATAATTATAGGCATCCTTTAACTCACTATTTTTGTAACCCTTATCTTTAAAGTCAGAAAAAGCATCATTAAGCTGCGTAGATGACTATTCAGCTTGGCAACTCTAGTAAATTGATTCTTAACAATATGTTCTAGTGTGTCCCAGTGGTTCTTTGTTCTTATTAGTTACAAGTGTACTGATGGCATGGGCAAGTTTGTCAATCCATTTCACAAGTATACATGCCAATATGTGAAAATGGAATGCTCTGTAATAAATATGTACACATGTTTCGGGGACAGTTCCTTTGATAGCACTTTTAGCATTTCAACGATAATTTGTTAGCAAAATGTGCTATTTGCCTGTTCTTTTGGGGGGGGAGCAAAGCTGAGTTACTGTTATAGCACAAACAAGGATAGACTGTTCTTTTGAGGAGGAGCTAAGGCTAGAATGCCTACCCATTCCAGTGAGTCATCAGATATTGGAACAAACAAGGATAAGTTGGTTTTGTTACTCGCCTTGTTTTGCATCCTGCCTGTTGTTCATATTTCAGATCTCTAGACTGTTTTATGTTTCTCCAGTGGGTAATACCAAGTGGCTACCTTTTGTGTTTTACCTAAAAAGAGTTATTTTGTAGTGATGTGATACTTACAGCTATTATCCTTCTGTTGTCTTTCAGGACAACTAGGAGAATACCACCCAGGTATGTCAATCCTCAGAGACCCCCCTCACCGATGCCGAGAACCAGGTGATAGTGCATGCTTTTATGTAACATGGTGCTTTTCTGCTGGAAAGGGGACAAGGAGATAAAGGATGCATGATGCAGGATGCAGATTTGGTGTCAGCTTGTTGATGATGTGAATGCGATGGGTGGCCTGACAGGACATCTGAGCAGGTGCACCACAGGGCCACTGACATGATCACATCTGACTGGAAGAGAGCAGCTGCAGTGGGCCATGACCAAATGGCTACTGGGGAAGGGCCTGTTAGAGAACCACCACTAACACTCAGTGAAGAGTTTCTGGCCAATATCAGGGATCCAGACAGCTCACAGGACAGTGCAGTACAGTATGTCCTAGATGTTGGAGCAACAGTTTCAGAGACAGCAAGCACATCCACAGCTTCCAGGTAGGCTTTGGTATCTCAACAGTTCAATACTGTTGTATAGTAAAACAACTGAAATCAATATGTTACTTTTGTGTCACATTAATTTTTTGGGGGGGGTTAAAGATCGCTACAGTTATTAGCTTAGGTTGGAGCTGTCAGCCACGTTCTTTTTGAAAGTATAGTTAATGGACATATAAAGGAGTAAAAGTATTACCCGCTGTGTTACTGTTAAATGTTGTAATGTTGCCTTTACCTTTTGCGTAACTTCTTCCAGGACCATCTGACTTGCAGAGAGGAATATCACCTGCATATGGTAAGCCAAAAATGTTTATGTCAGTACTGCTGCACAATTTAAGGAACTATTTTTAGTGTGTGATGTTGATGTCAGGCCTGTTGTGTGTATTGTTGTACAATCTGTAATAGTGGCAGCACTGTTAGTTTGTTAGGCTATATTGGACTACAGTAGTGTAGATATTAATTTTTTCATGTGCTTATTGCTTTTTATCACAGGTGATCATGACAGTGGAAGTGTGATCTCTCTGCCACCTGATGTCAGTGTGTCAGCAGACTCTGATGATGATGGTGGCCAAACAGAGGCACAGTCAGGGGATGCATAGGTTGAATCTGACACTGAGGTTGGCATACAGCCATCCCCTGCAATTCCATTAGATGCAGCCTGGAGGCCTACACCTACCCATTCCAATAAGCCCTCAGATATTGGACAGGTGAAGGGCGAGGCCATTGTTCATGGAAGTGTGGCTACTGCAGCTTCAGTGCCTGTTGACTCTGATGTAGCCAAAGTGTGGGCAAGGTACCATACAAGAGGATTGATAGGGGTGTTTGGAGGGGGCCTGCTGTCCCTCCTCTACCTGGTGCAAAGTGTCTCTTCCCATGCCACTCAGCTTATGTTTAGGGCCATCATGGAGGCACAGGCATGTTCCCATAGGTCTTCTAGAGAAATGCTTAGGGTTGTAGATGTGGCACAGGCTGACATGTGTGACTGCCTCCACCATGTTGCTGATTCAATGGATTGGATGACTGATACATTGGAATGAAGGGTGTCTGTGGTGGAACGAGAGGTGTCTGTCATGGAATACGCATCACCTGTGATGGAATGTCTGCTGGGTGGGGAATGGCATCATCATGGGCATAGCTCAGCCACATCATCTGATGTTAGCCAATGTGGTCATGCCCAATCATGCTCCCATATTGGCAGTTCATGCTCAGGTAGCAGCAGTGCATCTGACCATGGGAGTGGACATGCCAGTGCAACTCCTGGTAGAGCCAGGTCTCGTGGTCAGGGATGATATGATGAGCTGCCACTTCTACCATGCATGGCTCACACCTGTCCAATATACCAAGACATACAGCCAACACAGAGCTTGGCTGTGTTCATGCAGACACTCACGCACAAATTTCACCTGCTGGACCCCTACAGACACATACACAGCAGTTATGTGGGTCAGTCGGGCAGTTTAAAACTAATTTTGTCTCACTGGCCATTTGTTGGCTTATCCAAATGTCTGCCTACTTCTCTTTCTTACTCACACACAGTCACTGACCTTTTGTGTCAGCCTAGGCCTCCTGCCCCCCCATAACACACTGTGCAAATGATAATAACTGTGCCATATCCCTGTTTTCTATCTTTTGAGTTCAGGGATACATAAGCTTTGTGTCTGATGCTCAGGGTGCATAACTGACTTAGTGCTTAGTATATCTGCATTTGTGGTATTGAACAGGTAGTTTTACCTTTATAGGTTCATAGGTTCATATGTTTATACTAGGCTATCTGCCTGAGGGCATTTACAAGCCTAGCCCATAGTTTTGTGGCTTACGCCACCCCTTTAGTATGGGGAACTATACCCATTATTTTGCTGTGCCTCTGTCGAGCAGTGACACTGAGGTAATCCCTGGGGTATATCTGCGATCTCCCATCCATTGGTCAAGATTTCTCTTGAACAAGGCCAGCGAGGTGCTCTGCCTCACATATACCGGGATTTTGTTCCACAGCATAGGGAGTGTTTGGGTGATGAATCTATCCCTCCAGCACGTCCTATTAATAGCCGTGTCGAGGTTTAAGTCTCCCGCCCTTGTGGCTCTGACGGATCTAGATTTATTGAGGTGAAGCATATTCATCAAATCTGGGTTTGACATGGCCTTGTATGTCAGGCACAGGTCACCTCTGAGCAAGCAGTAAGCGACTGAATAGAGCTGAAGTTCTTTCAGTCGGGCAGCATAGGACAGATTTTTGAGACCCTTTATCCTTTTGGTGAGGAACTTTTGTGGCCTCTCCAGCTGCTGCAAGTGTCGGGTCAGATACATTCCGAATGGGGCATTGTACTCAATCATTGGTCTGATGAGTGATGAGTATAGGGAAACTATGACCTCCCTTGATCTAGATGTGAATCCCTTCATGATAAGGTGGGCAATGTAGAAGGTCTTCCTAACTACTTTAGCTACATGGGTGTCGAATGACAGGCTACTGTCAACCTGGGTCCCCAGGTCCCTAATAACTTCTTCTGTGCTTATATGGTAGCTAGGGGTAAACTTGTTTTTCCCGAAGGGTATGACTATGCATTTTTTGGCATTTAACTTTAGGCCATGGCTCTGGCACCAGTTATCCATTTCTGTGAGACCCTTCTGAAGGATATCTGTGTCAGATGTGTTTTCGACTACGGCGCCCAGTTTGCAGTCATCTGCAAACTTTGTCACCCATAACCCTCCTGTGTTTGCTTGTACTTCGGAAAAGTAGATGCCAAACAAGAGTGGGCCCAGGACTGAGCCCTGTGGGACACCACTTGTGACAGGCTTAGAGTCTGACATGGTGCCAGCAACTCTGACCCTGTGGGTTCTGTCACTCAGCCAGTTTGCAACCCATCTTGTGATGTATGGGTTTACATTTAAGCTGATGAGTTTTTCAATGATACCCGAGTGGGGTATTGTATCGAAAGCTTTCGCCAGATCGAGGTAGGCTGTATGGACTGCCTTTCCCTCAACAATGGCTTTGGTGACTGTTTCGAAAAAGTCAACCAAGTTTAAAAGGCATGATCTGCCTTTGACAAAGCCAAACTGGGTTGGATCCAAAGTCTGCAAATTCCCTATGTCTTTATTTATGAGATCCATTATGATCCTCTCCATGGCTTTGCAGATAAGGCTTGTCAAGCTAATGGGCCGGTAATTTCCAGGGTCAGTGGAGGCACCGCCTTTATGAAGTGGGACCACTGTCACAGTGTGCCACTCCCTGGGTACGTATCCAGAGGTGAGACTATGATTAAACAGCTGTCCTAGCTGTGGGTTTAATTCCTCGTTGAGTTCGTGGAGCACACAGCCGGGGACACCATCAGGTCCCATGGATGCTGTGTTTTTTGCTTTGGAGAGAGCAGTTCTCACTTGGGCGTTAGAGATGTTTGGGGGGCTGCAATCGTTTGGTATAGATATCTCTCCTTTTGGGGGGGGAGAAGTTTGCACTGAACCTGTCAGCCAGTATGTTGGCAATGTCTGTAGGATCAGTAATCTTCACATCATTTTGAACTAGTTCTGAGCATATCTGGGAGTTTCCTCCCAGGTTTCTAACATAGCTAAAGAAGGCCTTATGATTGTCTTTTGAGTCTTTAGCTATTTTTCTCTCAAAGTTTGCTTTGGATGATTTTATGAGAGCTCTTAGTTTTTTACTTGTAGTGATTAAAGGTGTCTTACCTTTTAAGGATTTTTCTCTATCTTGTAGCTTCCTCCTTTTGTTGTAGAGTTTGTTTATGGCTGGGGTCCACCAGACTGGACGCTTGCCTTTGGTACAAAGAGTCTTTGTTTTGCTTGGGATTGCCTTATTGATGCAGTCCTGTAGGTGCTGGTAGAAGGCATTTGTAAGTGATTCAGTGGCTTGGGTACTGTTTTCCGCCAGCTCGGGGGCCTTAAAGAGACCACACTAGTCTTTAGAAGTGTGAAGTCGGCTTTGACTTATATTGGCCTTGGAAAGTTACACAGTTGATAGCCTGTGGCTGTGGTGGCCTTGACATTGATGGTGGGATGTGTGCCCCTTCCCCTTTGCTGATCCTGCTTAAGCTGTTTCCTCAGAATGATGTTATGTAGCATGGCACATATTGTACATTTTTCTGTACACGTCCATGGATTGTACTGCAGGACTCCCCCAGATGTATCTAGGCACCTGAACTATGACTCCTGCAGCCCAAACACACACTCTATGATATTTCTGGTTTGAACGTGAGCCTTATTATGGCATTTTTCCATGAGTGTGTGGGTATTTCTGATGGGTGTCATCAGCCATGGTTCCAGTGCATAGTTTGCATCCCCCAGTAAATGACCTTATGGGGAAGCCTCCCTAGCAAACATCTGGTACAGCTGGGAGGTGTGCCAGATATGTGAGTAGTGGTAACTGCCAGGGTTGCCAGTGCACATGTTCAAGATGATCCTCTTGGCATTAAACACAACTTGGCAGTTGATAGAGTGGTAGCACTTTTGGTTTATGTAGAGCCTACCCTGTTCCTTGGGTGGTGCCTTATGTTCCATATGTGTACAATCTATGGCACCCTGTACTTCAGGGTAGTGGGTTACATGGCAGAACTCCTGCATATTTCTGGCCCTCTTCTCAGAATTATGGAAAAAATATGTGGTCACTGGCATTTTGGAGCATAGCATTCAGGAATTGGTGGAGGATCCTGGAAGCTGATGCCTATGACACCCCCAGCATGTCCCTTGTTGTTCTCTGAAAGTTACCTGTAGCTAAGATTCTAAGTGCTACACATACCTTTATCTCCACTGAGATAGGTTCACCTTGGTTGGCCCTGGCTCTGAGTTGAGGACAGCAGAGGTCACAGAGTTTCTGTAACGTGCCCCTGTCCACCCTGTAGCACTCTACAACTCTTCCCTCTCAGCCGAGGCCTATTGGCAGGAACAGCAGCATTGGCTTCTGCCTGTAACAAATACATTAAAGCAGCAGCAGCCCCTAATATTCTGTTTGTGTATACTCCTTTCTGTGGCTGTATTCCAAAAGTTTTGGAATTTGCAGGAAAAACCAGCACAGTCTACACAGTTGCTTTATAGCTTGTTGAATAGCTCCACCATATTGGATTGGTTGATTAGCATGCAATTCAGCTGCTTATGTTGTAATTAG
The DNA here is from genome assembly GCF_019279795.1 of Protopterus annectens. Taxonomy (NCBI): domain Eukaryota; kingdom Metazoa; phylum Chordata; order Ceratodontiformes; family Protopteridae; genus Protopterus; species Protopterus annectens. The sequence goes on along the minus strand of NC_056745.1, from coordinate 948,260,258 downwards.
CATGCCACATTGTTTACCTTGTTTGTGTGGAGGCGTGCACCTCTACGCAGTGCTTACCGAATCTAAAGCTCATTGCAACCATGTAGGGTTTATTGAATCCCCCAGTATGACTATACAAGTTAAACAGTAGTAGGGCATACAGTACAGAACATCTTGCACAACTTGTTGTTAGATGCAATATAGTCATAGCTGAGGGTCTGCATACTAAAAAGCACAGCAATGTGGCAAGTACTTCACTGGGGACTGTGTAAACACTATCATATAAAGGTAGCTGAGAAGCACTGGATTGTCTGATTTACTAACAAAAATAGCACTTACAATACTGTAATGGTAATCTTGTACCAGCAGGAACCACAAAGGATTACTGAAAATGAAGTTATCACCACGTGGGATCCATAATACCAGCTGTTAAGTAAACAAATGTGAGTAAAAGCAGATTCAGTAGTTAAAGAAAAATAGGTTATTAAGCATTGAAATACCTACATCTAATGTTTATAGTCTCCTGCATACTGAGAAACATAAGTCATAAAATTCCAGGATATGCAAGCAGAAACTAGAGCAATATGGCATAAAGACACCCAGATAATTCAAATAGTAGTAGGAGCAACAGAGCTAATAAAAAAGAATGTTTTAAGCATACCTAAATAGCTAGCAATTCATACTATTCCATATGAACTGCAGAAAGAGGCAATTCTGGGTGCATCATGGGTTCTGAGAAGAGCACTCTTGGCAAATATCAAAGATTGAAGCAATATTACTATGAACTCTAACTGTATCCTAACACAGGGATGGAGACAGTTTCTGTCATGGCATCAGAAACATAAAACATTAAGGCAAATTAAAAAAAGGCAGAAGTTGGTACAAGAAATTGTTACCTTCAAACATTAACTGTGAAAGCAGTATATACTTGTTGATATTTTTATACTTGGTGATGGGAGTATGTGAAGAATTAGGCTGCTGCTTTGGTTAATTTTACAATATTCCAGCTCCGATATGAGGCTGAAATTTGCACAGTATTTTTCTAATACCTCATTCCTGCTTTGGAGACCAACAAATCTACCTTCTACATTACAAGGTCCAAACATCAAGTTCAGTAAGGACAACTGCTTGTTAAATGTCTAAGGCTGTGGGTAGCTGCCATATACCAGCCATGCCCTACTACCATTACTGGCTCTGCTGTGGAAGGCATTTCTCTGGATATATTTGGGTAATGTTAGTGGATAATTCACCCACACAGATGTTTCATATGCTGCTGCAATCTTCGGATCAGTATTATGGTAGAGAAGCCTAGTCTTGCATGAATTGCTGAAGACATTAGTTGTCTCCTGTATGTACCCTGGATTTCTGCTGCATCATGGCATTTTTCCAGCTGACTTCCCTGTTTACTCATTTAAAAACTGTACACCTTTTTAATAAAGATAGCCATTTCTGGATTAACATGCACTGCATATCTATATACTTTCCTGAAAGTCAGGAACAAAAGTAAGCTAATATGACTAACTGCTAAATCATAAACTACTGTCTAGGATTGGCAGGAGAACACTTGCTTACATCATTTCTATCAACCATTATGTTTGCAGACACCCGACTTCCTTTTCCTGGCCCTGATAGGAAGAGTAACATAACCACAATTTACTTCTTCTCCTCCTCTGATTTGAAGAGTACCTTCTGTAGTTGCTGCCTTCTCACTGCAGCCATTTCAGCCTGGAATGTATAACTGTACCAAAATGACTGATGTATGGGCACCTGCTATTCATTTCTCCATTACTGTTCTATTGTTGTCCATGGCTGGTTGTCTAGATTGCAAGATTGCATGTGATTGACACTAAAAGTGTAAACATTAAAGTCCAACATGTAGGTTAAACAGTGAAATTTGAAACGTGATATAAATGTATTAAATTGATTTTTTTGTACTCCTTAACATGAGAAGTAGGGCTATGTTCCCCAAACCCCTGCAATGAATAAATGCTAAGTCAGAGATCATTGTACATAAGAGGAATTCTTCAGGAAGGTATAATTTTAGAATTAGTATATAATCAAGAAGTACTGCAGCAAATAATCCAACAATGCTACACATTAGTGTTTAGATTTCACTGTTTTGAACATAACTGGTGTGACTTTCTGCCTTGCTCTTGCTGTCATTTTTAGAAGTGCTACTGATCTGTTTGCTTTCTAATAATTAAAAAGTTTAAAACATGGGGGGAAAAAGAAAATGATATATTATAAGAGAGGAGCTGCAATAACAACTCCCTTTAAACATTTGTGACTGTATTCCCCCCAGGCAAGAGCAAGTAAATACAACAGGTATAAAATATATAATTTGAACAAAGACATGCAAAATGTATTTTCATTAAATCTCTCATCTTATTTTAAATTATTTACTGTATCCTCATGCTTTCTTGCTGTAAATCACTGAAACTGACATTCCTTCATAGACATAATCATATGCATTTGCTAAAATGTGTACATTCTGGGAAACACCAATTTCACTGGACTTTACCCCAAAGGGAAAAAAAACTAAGAAACAAATGCCTAATTCAAAGTCATACCAGCTGGAAAACTGTGTTGGGACAAAGTCTGCAAAAAAAAAAAAACAAAAAAAAAAACCTGTGACACTCTTCCACTAGTAAAATGAATTTTTACTCACTGATACTAATGATATTTATAAGCTTTTGTGTGAAACAGTTTCATGCCTTAATAATCTTTACATAGACTATAACTTCACTAGAACTAATTATTGCCTCTGTGCTTTGATCACCCAATCAGTACTATAGTCATGTGATTTTACTTTATGATGCTAAATCCATACTATTTTTATTTAACATTTGTTTACCAGGAAAGTCCAACTTGGAACAAAGCCAATTTTTAGCAGAGGCCTGGGGAGAAATGCTTCAGATGCATGTTTTTGTAACATGGGATGAAACCAGAGCACCCAGAGAAAACCCACACGAATGCAGAGAGGACATGCAGACTCCACACAGAAGGCACTCCAGCTGAGAATTGAACCAGAGAACCTCTTGCTGTGAGGTGACAATACTACTGATGCATCACTGCACCATCCACATATCTCAGACTGTCTTTTTACTTGAATGTAGGTAATCAGAAACTCATCTTTCAGCACGGAATACATTGTGGTTATTGTTATGCTCGCTATGATAGATTCATACTTGTATTTGTTTGCCTCAGTCTGCGTCTTAATAAAGGCTTGAACATCTTCTGCCTTCTGGTCTATGGGTGCTTCCCTTCCAGGAGCTGTCATAAGGAGGAAGTGATTTTATTACTTAGTGCACCTGAGCTAATTTAGTCCCACAAAGTCTATTTTCTCTGTTTACTTTGAGTCTTAGAAATTCTTCTACCACATCCTTTTCCTAAATTAATTTGCATCATCCACTTTGCTATCCATGATTCCTTTGGTTTAAACCTTCATTTCTTTTCTTTTTTTTATAAATACAGAGTTTGCATAACATTTATATTCAGGTACCTGAACTCTTTGATAGTCACTAACTTATTTCCATCTGAAGTATGTAATACGTACATCAAGAGTACAGAGTTTATAGAAATTACCAGACATATCAGATAATTTATCAAGTGAAACATACAACTTGTGTCACTATATATTTACTAATCCTACTACTGTCCTTTGAATAGAGGCCCTCATCAAGGACAGACATTTTAATATACATGATGCATATAGAGTAATTGTTCTAGTAAAGAATACGGCAGTGTGAAGGTCATAGTTCAGTATTCTACCAAACTATGTCCCTGTTCACCACAATTAATGGAAATTACTTTTTTATTATTTTTTGTAAGGTATCCCTTCAGAGACAGCCATGAAAACTGGCATAGTATCGAGAATTTTCCTGGCAAACTGATAAAGTAATACTTCAATAAAAATGCAGATGTGCCATCACTGGAAAATACTATTTTATTTAAATTGTTGCCATTTGTTCAACAACATTTAATATTACTGTATGCCTTGAGATATATTATTGCAAAAAATTTTGTAGATACATGTAATGCTTTCCTATTTCCCATAACTCTGAGACAGACTTCATATATTATCAAGTACTACAGCAGGAATACATAAGGTACCTATTCTGGGAAATACATAGATGTGTTTAAAACAGAGAAACCAATATTATCTGCTTTTATAAGTGCCTGTTTAAATAATTACTCTTGTGATGTCTTCTTAAAAATATGAACCATGAGGGTGGACACAATACCTACAGGGATGCAATTAGTGATTTTAATCAAGTACAACACTTATTTCCTGCTGAATCTGATTTGTCTTTCTATGTCATACATTTTGGACAGTATGCAACAGGCATGTTTCATATCATTAATCACAGGAAAACCTATTTGTATAAAACATAGACTTGTCTGCATCTGAATCACACAGTTTTACTAACAGACATTACTTACATAGTTTAACTCCCTTTGATAGTGACTTACTTCATTCAGCTGCAAAATCTAAATCTTCGCTTACACTTCATTTATCACAAAACTCATGTATCCACGCCAGACAGATAGAAAGATTTCATTTGTGTGCAGTAGTCTTCAGAGAATATGGACAATAATGCAGTAAGTCAACAAATATAATAATTTTCATCAGTCTAAATGGATTGCCTCATAGTATTTGCATATGGGGAGTTCTTTAAAGTGATGTTTTTTGCTTACACTGTTTCCTTCCTTTAGATAACATATTCTTCCTGGGATTCAGAGATATTCTCATTGCTACAGTTAATTGGTTAATGAGGATTAGTCAATTAAATGATAGCACGAATCTCCGATTCAGCGACAATACCTTCCCAACATGTGTGTGCGTACACATACAAACACACACACACACACATGCACACACACGCACACATATACACACACACTCACACACACACACACACACACACACACACACACACACACACACACACACACACACACACGCTGCCTGCTTGCCACACACACGCACACACGCACACGCACACACACACACACACACACACACACACACACACACACACACACACACACACATTTCTATGATACCTACCTGCCTAAGGGTGTATGGGTGTAAGGTATTAAAGATGGCATGCACTTTTTCCTCCTCGAAAAAAAAAAACTCAGCAGAGTGATTCTCTCCATTGCTGTGTTGAGTTATTCCTGAGCCTCCATTTCTGGGAAGGGCATATGGTTAGTTAGCATCGTCACTTTCCAGCATTCCCACATTACATGCAGTTTCACCAAAAGTAACAATATAGGGTGCCACAGTGAGCAGGAAAGTTAGTTATAGTAGTTAAAGAAAATGTGAAAAGTACTGTGAGTAGAACGATTTCCTGTAAGGTGAAAAGGCATTGTGAATGGAACCATTCCTATTGAGGTAGTGAAGTGAAAAGACATTGTGGATGGAGCATGTAGTGAAAACAGATTATGAATACAACCATTCCCAATGAGCTTGAAATATATTATGAATGGAAAGTGTGGTGAAAAGGCATTATGAGTAGAATATGTGGTGTAAAGGCATTATTAGTGGAACACGTAGTGAAAAGGCATTGCAAATGGAATCATTCCTAGTGTGCAAAAAAAATTGTGGATGCAGTGGCAGATGCAGGTTCTGTTGTTTGCTAGGGCACAAAATGGGCACAGTATCCAGCTGATGAGACGCATAGTACATATTAAAACAAAATAAAATAAATTGCTATACCAGTAATGCATGGAATACATGGTAACAACTCACCTATAATCTACTGCTAAGAATTAAACACCAGTGAATATCATAATCTTACAAATCTTGTCATTGTTCACAACACAAAAAAATTACTATTTGTCATGCTCAAGGATTATGGCTTGAATGAAGTGTTGGTACTCTAGAGTGTGACAAGTCAATGATGTAGCAACCAATATAACAGAGGTGGAAACATTTCACAAGAAAGAAAAAATATCATTAACCTCAATTCAAAAACAGAAAGTTGAAGTTATTTTGCCTGTACTGCATTGCAAGAATACAAATTATACAGAATTAGCACATATTGCCAACATTCAAGATAAATGCTACATCTTCCCACTGCAGATACTGGTGAATAATGAAATTAGTTTGTGTCTATTAAAAGTGTTTTTAAGTAGATGTAAAACTTGTCAGGTAACAGCTCTTAGATTATTATGATAGTTTCAGCACCTTGGGAAGAATGTGGGAGTGGGTCTCTCAGCACTTTGAATAAAAAATGGAAGCTTTAAAAGAATGCTATTCAGCTACTTTGTTGAGCGTTTACAACTACTGTTAAGAGGTAAGATCTGCCCTGGGAATGCAAATCAAAGTATTTTAAGCAAAAAAGTGAAAATGAAAATAATTTTCAGAAGCTTTACAAGATGCCAGTGACTAACGTTATTGTCATTCTAGTCACATGGAATTTTAAAAAATCCTTATGTCTAGCAGGACTCCTATGAAGACGACTTGGAGACGATTCCAGGAAAAGCACCTCAATGATCACTTTCCTTTGGCAGGTCAAGTGAAATATAAGACAGAATGTTATTTTTATAGCTGTCTTCAAGGAAAAGTAGCACTGAAAAAGAAAAAAACTGTGCCAAGAAAATGGAGTAACATAAACCTCATAGGACTCTATTTCTGGTTTGGTGTAGTAACACCAACAGAAATAATTTAGATTTTAATGTTTTGGTCAGGAATTCTGGACTAATTCTGTGGGAGAGTGGGTACAAAGTCAGGAACAATTTTTAAACATTACTCTAATTAATTTAAAAAGTTAATGGAACAACGTGTATTGCATCAACATGCATTTTTTTTAAATTATAACAATGCAGTTCTAATGACTGCCATTACTGGCTGACTGTAATTTTATTTTATTTAACATTTGTTTACCAGGAAAGACCAACTTGGAACTAGCCAATTTTCAGCAGAGGCCCGTGGAGAAATGCTCCAGATGCACATCTTTGCAATGTGGGAGGAAACTGCAGCACCCAGAGGAAACCCACACGAATGCAGGGAGGACATGCAGACTCCGCACAGAAGGAACCCCAGATAATGTTAACCACTGCATCATTGCACCATCCAATCATGAGTGATTTATCAGAAAACTGAAAATTTTATGAGGGAAAGGATAAACATTTGAAACTAAATAAGGGATAGTCTGTGAAAATTGGGATAGTTGAGAGGTATGGGTAGCAGTCAAAGGGGAATGTTTGGTTGCAATAACCCATTCTAGGATTTGAATACTTTTTTGAGGGTAGCAAGGTTTTAAATGATGCAGTTAGGATTTTCTGAATATTATTATAGCTGTCTGTGAACAAGTTTCAGCAGAAGATTTTAAGACTTTGCAGTTTTAATGACTGAGATAACAAAAACTACATGCCCTTAAATTCTTATATTGAGGCGTTTCCATTTTCAGACAGTTTAATATGTTTTCACATTGCCAGAACATCCATAACACTAACAAGCAAAAAAACTGAAGAAACTTCAGTCATAATTAATTTTCCGTTTTCAAAATATGGAATACTGTACTTCCTGTCATAAAGTCGAACGAATGGTTAAACTGTGGAACATTTACTAACAACTAGGAAATTAGCTCACAGTGTGACTAAAGATTAAGTTCTTTTAATGCCCAGTCTGCTTACCAGAACAGGCACTTGTTTGTAACATAATATTTTCATTTTACATTTATAAAATCTGTGTTAATGTATTTTACAATACACCCAGTCTTTAAGCATTAGAGATTCTCAAGAGAAACAACTCAAGTTGCAAAAGTCCAAGATCTCAGGTGGGCTAGCCAAGCAACAACCCCCCCCCCCCAAAAAAAAAAAAAAAGCAAAAAAGTGTCAGCTCCAGTAGTATCAATTAATCAAGCCCACAATACAGGTAAAAGCAGGCCTGCAACATCATGGTACCATACCATACCATACCATACCATACCATACCAATCATAACACCAAAAAGCAGAAGAATTAAAGAAATTATAGCCATAGCTAACCTGCAATCTTCAAAATGTGGAATATTATACTACCTCACATAATGTAGAACAGATAGGTAAAATATGACACACTTGACAACAACAACTAGGAAGGAAGATCTCATCATATTTTAAAATATGAACTTTATACTTATAAAAAGTTGTTTGATACCCAAGGTCTCATTGCTTGCCAAAACAGTCACTTGATTACAATGTAACTTTTCCTTTCACCCTCATTTTAAGGCAAAAATGTTATGCAGCAATGTAACATATTGTGTATTGCCACATATTCAGCTCCTCAGACATTATGTACTTGAACATAAGTTGCAAAGTCCACCCTCCCACACACAGAATAAGCAAATTATTCTCATATTCTATCTCTTAGCATCTCTAGTCACACATTTTGGTGACAAACAGCTTCAGTTTTTCTGTTTATCTTAGTTATTATTATCCCATTTGACCTGCTATACAGCTAATACTTTGATCTCTGACCACACACACACACACACACACACACACACACACACACACACACACACACACACACACACACACACACACACACACACACACACACACACACACAAATATAGTTGCTTGAGATCAAGTAAATTAATACATTCATAAATAATGGCCCAGAAATATATCTTGGCTTTCTGCTGTCGGAACCATACAGTGCAACTCCCCTCTGCCCTTTTAACTTCTTACCTCAAGAAAAAGTTAGGAAGTTAATAGAATAACACACTTTACATTAACAAGCATTTTCTGAAGGATATAAAGTCTGAAACTCACGTCTGCCATTATTTGATGATCACAATCCACAGCAATTTGCCAGAAAAGCCCACATTTTACAAGGAACAGACCAATATATCTCTTAGTTTCTTTTTTCAGGAATTCTGGACAAAGCAAAAAGTAATCTGGGACAAATTGTAAATATAAATCACAAACTTGTAACAGGAACACAAAACTAATAAAACACCCAATCCTCTGGAACAACTAGAATGCCAACTCCAAGATTTTAACGACTGCACTTTATTCACAAAAGAATGGCAGAATTAAGTGCTTTCATCTGTAAGACTTTTTCAGAACTGACATTCAGATAACACATTGAACTTAAATAGTAACATAAAACAATAATTAACCTATTAACGCTTTTAATAAATCAGTTCCAAACAAATTATAAACAAATATGTACACACTCTCTTAAAAAGCCACCATCTTTAAAAATCACTACCATCAAATAAATAAATAAATGTAAAAATCAACAAAAAAATAAAATAGAATCCTATGTTTATTAACACAATTATTAATACAATAATTTCAAACTTCAAATTGTCTCAACTTTAATGTAGAACTAATGGAGTAGCATTCTTAAATCACTTAAATGCTCATATATTCTTTCTTTGATCTTCCTAATAGTTTTGCCCACATAAAAAGTAGAACAAAACTGACAAAAAGCAATATAAACTACCCCATTTGGTTCATAATTAAAATGACCTAAGGATTTATATGTCTTCCCATTGATAATAATATTTTCCTTGGTCAAGAAATGGGAAGACTGGGAACACCTCCCACACTTAAATACACCCATTGGTCATATATTATTCCCAGCTTTTGGTCTTTCCAACAACTGTTTGATGGACTTGTCTTTCCTAAAAACACCAACAGGTTTTTTACCCACCATTCTGTAAACATCATTGTTAATTGAAAAAATCACCCAATTTCTCTCCAAAATTTTAGTAATGTCATAACTATCCAGGGAAAAGGTTGAAACAAACAATTTTCTATCCTTGAAATTACCTGAAATAAAAGGCCCAACCCCAACCATTTCCATGTTGTACCTAGTACTGACATCCAAATTACCCACCATACCACCTAAAAGGGGTTTATACACCCTTCATTTCTCTTTACTGTGACTTTATTGCTTATTTCCAATATTAATTCCATGGAGTAACTTCTGTTTTTAAACATTTCACTCACATGGTCACATTCTTCAATAAATATCTCCTTTATTGAAATCATTCTAGTTAATTTCACCAGCTGGCCTTTCACCACTGCTTTTTTCTGGTACCTTGGATGCCAGCTGTTGAAATGAAGGTAGGTATTGGATGAAGTAGACTTTCTATAAGTATTGGATATGTATCTTTTACATTCCCTACACTTACTCAATTTTACATCCAAAAAGGCGATCTTATCAAAATTATACTGGTAGGTGAACCCTAGGAATTCTGTAGTACATTGTATGTGCTCAAAGAATTCATTCAGCCTATCCTCCAAATCTATCCATAAAATAAATATATTGTCCAAAAATGAGTATAATAAGACCAGGAGTGTACAAATTCACTATTATCCCACCAGGCCATTACCAAATTTGCAAAGACTGGCGCATGCTGCTCCCATTGCTACACCTGTCTTCTGTTTAAAAAGCTGGCCCTCAAAACTTAAAAAAATGTTCTTTAACACCAATTCCATGAGACTAGTTACTAAGCTGACTCTGTCCATACTCAAATCTCATTTGCTCAAACCACTCTAACACTAATACATGGGGGATAACATAATACAAATTATTGACATCTAATGTCACCAAAATAGAATTTTCTACAGAATCCAAATTGTTAATCATGGTCAAATACTGCCAAGAATCCCTGCATATTTGAGGAACCTTTTGTACTGACCCCTTGACCATTACATTCACAAATTTACCTATACAATGTGTTTTTGATCTATTAGTCGAAAAGGTGGGTCAGAAATCGGCTTATGTATTTTAGGAATACCAAAAATCCCTGTTATTACTGGTTTGGTATTCTTTATAAATGCAAACTCCTGCTATGGAATTCCATCTTCTGTAAACATATCAAATAAGAAGTTTCAACATATTCACCCCCCAATTATAATACATTCATTTTATTGCTGTAATCACACCCATCCATAATAACAAGCCCACCCTCCCTTATCTGGCTTCATGACCCTAATTTTAAGATCATCACAAATCTCATTTAAACATGTGTAACCTGTTGCTGATAAATTATAGTATTTATTCTCAGCCGGTTTGGTGAACAAGCTCTGAATATTCCTTTTACACAATTTCTCATAGATACTAACTGAACTGTTTAAAGGGGGTTTAAAGACACTAGATTTTTGTAACCCAAATCTGCTATCATAATCAACAATGTCATTACCATTGAACCATAGAGCCAAATTTAAATTTTGCATATACGATTTTAGATCAATTAAACTATTGGCTAGGAGGGCATGTCTGGCTGGGATGAAACTTAAGCCTTTAGATAACACATTAATATGGTACTTTGTAATGTCTCTGTCTGTAAAATTATATAGAACAAAAGTCCCTAGTTGCATTACTTACAATTTTGGGTACAATACTCATCTTTTCAACTACAGTCATTACCAGTGGTTCTTGTGGTTCATGCCAAAGAAATGTTTGGGTCAAGCTCCTTGTTGAAGATAATTACCCATGTTTATGACTTCCTGAGCTGCCTGCTGGTGTTTTTGTTTCTGGGAGATCCTCTCTGACCTCCAAATCCCATCGACTTCTAAAGGGGCAGATGCAGCTTAAGCATTATTTGTAACTTCCTTTCCGACCACTTCCTGGTTATTCCCCATCGGATGAAATCTTCTTTCATTCTATTTAGAATCTCTGATCATTGGTGGATTAGGATATGCTCTTCCCTTACAATACTCATCCAGGTCTCTTTGAAACTTATTCATTTTCCGTTGCAGGATACCACTACATATGGAATCAATCTAAGTGAAAATGTTATTGTAATTAGTTAAATAGTGGTCAAACAAAACATCATTAGTAAGATTGGAGTTTAATTTATCCTACTCAGCAGATAACTCTTCTATCCAGGCATCATTATATTTAACAATGCTTTTTAACATATCCAAACCTGCCTGGTTAAAGATGTTAATGAGATCATCATGCAATCCCATTCCATTCTGAACATTACTGGGGAACCTCCCGACCTAGAAACCCCTTGGCACAATGCCAGCTGAAAGATTTTTGAGAAGATAACTGTTCTGCAATTGCAATTTATTAAATGCTTTCAACTTTCTCTCAAAATTAGATAACTTACCTCCAGTGGAACAAAAGGCTGTCTCTTCCCTCAGTTCCACACCAGAACTATTGAAATCACACTTATTGGTTTTCCAGACTTGGAAATGCCACTGTCCATTCATGGGATCCCCCCCCCAAAGAACATTGATTAGGTAACTTCTGAGATAATGGAAAATCCAAACTCACACTACTAGTTGCTATGTCCTGGTACAACCGTTGTGAATTGGGAACTCCAGAATTGGCTAGCTGCTGGCTCACTAACTGCAGTAAGGCAGATAACTCTCCTCCATGTGTGTTATTCAAACAATTAGGGCAACCATTATGCAACTCTTCACCTGTTGTTCCAACTCCAGACACCATAAATATATATATCAGAAACTGGTAACAGGAACAAAAAAAAACTAATAAAACACCCAATCCTGTAGAACAACTACAATGCCAACTCCAAGATTTTAATGACTGCACTTTATTCATAGGTTCATAGGTTCATAGGTTGGCACTAGGCTATCAGCTTTAGGGCCTATACAAGCCTAGCCATAACAATTCCCTGGCTATTTCTTCCCACACTATTTTCTTCCCTGGACCCCTGTCTAGCAGGGTGGCTGACGTGATCCCCGGGGTGAATTTCCTTTCTCCCATCCAATCATTAAGGTTCCTTTTGAAGAGGGCCAAAGAGGCACTCTGTTTGACATGTATGGGCAGGCTATTCCAGATTTTTGGGAGTTTCTGGGTCAGGTACCTATCCCTCCAGCATGTTTTGTTTATTGTGATGACAAGGTTTAGATCCCTTGAGCATGTAGCTCTGAGGCATTGGGATTTCTTTAAGTGTAACATGTCCATCAGCTCTGGGTTTGACATGGCCTTGTATGTTAAGCAGAGATTGCCTTGGAATAGACGATATGTGACAGAGTATAGCTGGAGTTATTTAAGGCGGTCAGCATAGAGCATCTGCTTTAGGCCTGTGATTCTTTTAGTGAGGTCTTTCTGTGGCCTTTCCAGTTGTTGCAGATGTCTTGAGAGGTACATACCAAATGCGGTGTTGTATTCTATAATGGGTCTAATGAGAGATGAGTACAGTGGCACAATGACCTCCTTTTTTTCTGGATGAAAAGCCCTTAGTGATGAGGTGTGCCACATAGAAGTATTTCCTGACTGTTGTGGTGATGTGGTTATTGAAAGTGAGACCACTGTCCACCTGTGTCCCTAAGTCTCTTATCACACTTTTGGTGTTTAGTGTACTGCCACCTATGTGGTAATTCATGGGTACATGTTTTTTCCCAAAGGGGATAACTGTGCATTTCTTGGCATTGAGCTTGAGTCCATGGCTCTGGCACCAAGCATCTGTCTCTGTAAGTCCCTTTTGTAGAGTATCCACATCATTTAGGGATTCATTAATAGCTCCCAGTTTGCAGTTATCTGTGAAATTTGTTAGCCAGAGTACCTTAGTGTTGGCCTGTACTTCAGAGATTCATAAAAGGATGCCAGAGTTAAGAATACAAGACTAAGAATGCCAGAGTTAAGAATACAAGACATCTTCAGAACTGACATTCAGATAACACATTGAACTTAAATAGTAGCTTAAAACACTAATTAACCTATCAACACTTTTAATAAATCAATTCCAAAGAAATTAATAACAAATATGTACACACTCTCTTAAAAAGCCACCATCTTTAAAAATCACTACCATTAAATGAACAAATGTAAAATCAACAAAAAAGTAAATATAATCCTATTTTTGTTAACATGATAAATTCAAACTTCTAATTATCTCAACTTTAATATAGAACTAATGGATCAGCATTCATTAAGTCCAGGTGGGTTCATAGCATTCAAAATTAACTGCCATTTTAGCTCACATTTATTTAGGTGTTCCTCAGTAAAATAACCCCTTTCATCTTTAACTATTTGTTCAATTATGAAAAATTTAAAAACATGTGTAGAATGTGCTGCTATATGCTGTAAAGAGCATTAGTGTTCCTAGCCTTTGGAATGTCACTTAAAATGCTCATATATTCTTTCTTTGATCTTCCTAACAGTTTTGCTCACACAAAAAGTGGAACAAAATTGACAAAAAACAATATAAACTATGCATTTTGGTTCACAATTAAAATTACCTAAGGATGTGTATGTCTTCTCATTGATAATAATATTTTCCTTGGTCAACAAATGGGAACACTGGGAACACCTCCCACACTTAAATACACCCTTTGGTCGTATATTATTCCCAGATTTTGGTCTTTCCAACAATTGTTTGATGGGCTTGTCTTTCCTATAAATCACCAAAAGGTTTTTCACCCAACATTCTGTAAACATCATTGTTAACTGAAAAAAAAAATCACTCAATTTCTCTCCAAAATTTTAATAATGTCATAACTATTAAGGGAAAAGGTTGAAACAAAAAAATATATCTGTATTTAAGTAAGATACTGATGCTAAATCTTTTATGAGTAACAATATCACAGGTAGACAACAAATCAAGTCACACTCCAAAGAAGAATAATGCCAGAACACAGGACTAACTTAGCCAACAACTGAAAACAAAATTCTATATTTCCATTGGCAAAAGTCTAGCAATATAATATAGAACTCATACACCAATAATAATAAAGGTATAGCTAATGAACCATACAGCTTAGGATCACTAAATAAAGATACAGATGTTATTTTCCAGAAGAGATAATCAGTTAAAATAAAATGTTTTTGGCTTCAGGACATTTGCACTTAGACAAACTCACTCCGAATTCCAGGCTATAGTACTACTATGCTGTTTAGCAGGATAAAAAACAGTTAATTTTTGCTGTTCCTGTGGGTCGAACTACCTTCCTCTTTTCCAGGGATGGAAAAAAGAACTTCAGCTGTTCACTCCAGCTCTCCCAATCAGTTCTTATGGCAACCAGACTTACATAATGATTTCTGGTCACTGATGCCAAAGCCAGGACTCTATGTCACATAGCTCACTGCAATTGTAAATGTTCATAGATTGGTACTAAGCTAACTGCCCTTGCGAGCCATTTTAAGTCTAACCAATTATCCCTTGTGAGACTCAAACCCTGCACCTTGTGTTTGTAAGGCAAACACCTTAACCATTAGGCCACCCTCCCAACTTGTTCCTACTATACCTGTCTGTCATCAGCTGCATCTTGGTACATCTCCTCAATCACTATTATTGAGGCATTTCTGAGATGGAGCACCTTCCATTTACAGTTATGATTGATTGCCATACTCAGCAACTGTGGAGAAATCTTTGAGGTTTATCTTTCAGAATGCATACAACTAAATGGAATTAAAATGAGACTGATTTATAACTCACTCATTAATTAGAGTTTGGAAAAAAAACTATTAGAAACAAGACTGTTAACAGTTTAGCAAATTTCAAAGCTAGGCTGGATTCGGCTATAGGGGAGAAAATATTTATGTATAATAAAAGGGAGTCAGTGTTCCTTATTGATCTTGGGTCTATATTCGGTTTTCAGAACTCATTAACTCATGAACTTCCATTACACTTGTTAACCAGCTGTTTGGAACAGAGACTCAAACAGTGAAGTTTCTTAGTGTATGCATATGGGGAAGTGTGTAGAAAAGAATCTTGATGTCCCAATATAGAACCATTCGAACAGCTATAGAAGGCTTTCTTGGTATGGCATGCCCACCATCCTTTACCAGTTTCCAAAGTGCATTATATATACATGCCTCTCTGGACTGGCATCATAGAGTTTTGAAATTAAAGTTCACCAAATAAAGAAATATAATCTTTCTATGCCTACAACTCTCATATGTGGGGAAATGTCCAATAACTCTCCCCTTCAAATATATTAAGTTTGAGTTCATTGTGCCTTTGAATATGATGTTTCCAACATTTGAAACGGCATTTGCTTCTCTCAGTTTTGACCCCTACACAAGAATTTTGCTGAAGTTGAAATAAATACTTATAAATGGTGATTGATCACCTATTGTAATACCTTTACTTATTTTACTTTGCCAGCTGTGTTGACCCTTCTGAGTGCAACCCATTTATGGAAGGGTACTGGGAAGTAAAGTACAGTAGCGTACATTACATTACAAGCATTAATTACTCTAGCTATAAAGAATAATATGATTTATGTCACTGATTATGAAGTAGTAAACTCTACAGTGTTCCAGACAGACCAAGTACATCTTTAACATTCCTTCTTAGATAACGATATATTGGGTTTACTAATCTGAATGAGTCTCTTGGTGAGGATAGGACAAGAGCACCTGGAGAACAATTGGTTAAATGATTAATTATACCTCATTTAAGAGCTTCTTATAAGCTACTTCGCTTACATGTGGGGTACATGAAATGTGAGAATGGCATATTGTACCTAATGAAAGAAAAGTGCAGAACTGATAGCATGCAAGTACCTTGTTGTTGTTTTGGTACAGTAGAACAGTGAGGGTATTTTATGAGTATAGCTATTGAAAATTCAGGAATTTTTTGGAATACGGTATTGTACAACTTTTAATATCAGCTTACCTTCCTGCCTTCAATTTGATCAGCTTCTTGCTAATGCTCTTATCTCTTTTATATGAGATCTTTATGAAAAACACAATAAGTTAATTTAAGCAAAAAAAAAAAAAAAAAAAAAAAAAAACAATTTCTTGCAATGACATCTAATGTGTTTAGCTTTCTTTGGCTAACAGAGAGCTACACAGAAAACTTGTCCTGTATTTTATCTCAAAAGCCAAGAAGTAACCACAGATATACTTTTTGGCTTATTCTGATGTAAGATTCTTTTTGGCTTATGATGTAAAATATTCACAGATTCACATATGGAGCTATATTCCTAGCTATGATTTGTTATATGACCAAGATAACAATCTCACAGTTTAAAGTCTCTTCTACAACTGCTTCACTGGCCAATAAGAAAATTCTCCCAACAATCACTTTGAAAAGATAGCCAGGTTATAATTAAAGCATAGTTCAAGATGAAGGCACTTTCTGTCTTCTACTGTTATATACATGCTTTAAAAAGCAGTTTACTTTGCTATGTTAAATCTTCAGCTGTTTAGCAGAACTAAAGCTATCTAAACTGTTATGCTACAATAGTCTGATTTCAGAAATTATTCATTTACCATGGTTGCATATATCCACATACAATCGACAAGTATTTCCAGTTAATTTTAACTTTTTTCAGCTCTGGAAATAAAAGACTTCACAGTGAATACCTCCTGCCTGAAGTCTCTCAAAGAATACTTTCAGCTGTTTTTTCTTAGCCTACATGTATTCTCTGAGTGTGTTTTCTAGACATAGATTATATTTTTCTGGAGGTTTCATAAATCCCACGTGTACTGTGCATTATGTAAAATGCCATTGGCATTTGCAACATTTTATTTGTGTTTGTCCTTCTTTGGTGATAAAGTCATGAGGATAATACAAGGGTAAAAAAATCCGTTTTGTGCTGTCACTGACTGTACATAATATACAGCATGTTTTGATGATACCTACATAACAGTCTTAATCCAAATCTATAGCAGACAGGTGAGCACTTGTCCATGGCTGTGTTTACTAGTTTCATTTAGTTCTGTTTCCTGTTACATCTGTGACATCTTAAGCTAATGCTATTTTTACTTGTACACGAAGAACCTTCAAAACAGCTACGTTCTTTTTTCAGAGCCTTGGACTAAATTATATAGTTATGCTGTATGTAACAGCCTTCCACCCAGGTATAGTTAAGAGTTTATACTTGATCATTGGCTTTACAGTAACATCTGATGTTGGATATTCTTTTATGGCAATAGGCAGCAACTTACTTAGCTAGGGCAGAAGAACACAAGCTGATAGCCTTGCCTTTTATTGCTCTGCTGTCCTGTAAAGGATGCAGGACCTTTAACACGTGAAGACGGTCCTCCTAGCCTAAAAATATTTTGCACTTGAATACTTAATGTCATTTGCTTAGGTCATTTGCTGATTCTGACATGTGCACCTTTTGTTGTTTTGCACTGCAGATAGCATTGTGTTATAATAAACTGTCACTTCCTCATAAACTGTGTAAAATCAATGTGCACCATTTTAGTAAAGTCTTCTAGTGTCCTAGCTAAGTTCTTCACATCCGATGTAAAACATTTGTGTTTATCTTTATGCTGCATGGCTGTATAGTACTCACAAAATTTGAGTCATTTAGATCTTGGCTTGTTTGCTTTCTCACATTTCTCCATTGTAATGACTGATAATACAACAATTTATTTATTGACATTTGTTTATGGGGAAAGTCTGAATGGACACAGGTGTCCTTATTCAGTAGAGGCCTGTGGAAGAAAATTCCAAGATAACAAATTTAATGCAATTGCAATTTACAATAACAAATTTTATAATGTAGTTTCAGCATAGTAGTCAGTATAATAAAATGTGGATTGATATTCACAAACATTAATATACAAGCATTGCAGTGAGAATTTACAGATAGAAGAGTGGTGTATAAGATAGTTAGGAGTAGTTTAAGAAATACATTAGTGTGAGGTATTAGAGGGGATAAGCAAGTTTAAGTGTTAATAGAGAGGTAGCGATGGAATAATGATTTGGTTGTTCTCATTAGAAGTAGGTATTGTAGTTTAAGTACTGCAATAAAGTGAAGTATTAGAAGGAGATAAGCAGGTTAAATTATTTAGTGCTTTAAAAGGAGGTATAAAAAGGTGAAGAAGGATGTTAGGAGAAGCTGTGTCCCAGATGAAGAGCAGGGACAAAGCCAGGAAGCAGAGAGGAAATCTTTTAGTAATGGTTTGAAAAGATGAAGGTGTGAGATAGACCTGATTTTTATAGGAATTTTATTCCAAGTTCTAGCAAGACTACACAATATAGTTTACTATTAAAATATCGAAATTTAAAACAAAAACAATACTTAACAACAAACTAATTTGCTGAAAGTACACATTACCTAATGGTCCTAATGTCGAAAATCAGCTGTTAATGCCGAAAATGTGGAACACGACATTTTATGGCACTTAATAGCAATTCCACCCTTGCCATAACTCCCTAACTAGTACACCTAACATCCCATTTATGCAGGGGGACAAGCCCCCCTGCACCCCCCCCATGGTGATATTTTGTATAGGAGTTTGATTTACATCAGCTTCTATATGGCTATCATGTCACATTTTCGGCAGCAATGTCGACTCAAATGTGTTGATCATTTGCACCGACATTGTGTACGCTCAAAATGTTTGGTTTCGGTTTAATTTTTCATTATTTCGAAAGGCAAATGTTTTTCCGTTCGAAATAACGATAGTAAACCTACCCTTACAGGAAGACTATATGATAGACAGCAAAATTACTTTCCTCACAAAACTAATAAGAGTTTTTTTACATTTGAATGGATTATTGCAGAAGTTAAATGCAAAGTGAAAGACAGGGACAATACCTGCGTAGAATATAAAGTAACAATAGGAAATACAGTTGTAACTCCTACAATGTGAAGAAAAAGTTTTGCAAATAAACATTTTCCAGTGCTAAATGTTGTTTTGCACTGAGGACTAGACCTGAATTGCAGCAACAGTGGTTAAAGTAGTGTGGTCAAAAAATTGGGAAAGTATAAGACAGTGGGCAAGTAGTAAAATTCAGCATTAAGCATTGGCTTGAGTGGGTCACATTATAAAAAAATCATAAATAAATAAAATGTACAACATAGCTAAGAACCAAAAAAAGTCATACCCAAATGACATACACAGTGCAATAAAGTGATCTTCATAATCTGCAACCAAAATTTAGGAGACAAAGCTGGGGAGTAGGTTGATCATCTGGAGCAATGATGAACAAAAAAAAAAAAACAGGAAGCAACTCTTTCAACTGGCGGTGGATGGAAGTGGAACCTTGCAGAAGATGCCCACTACTTAGAGAAGAGTGGAAGTACAGTGTTCATGTCAGTATAACTGAATAACAAGTGGAAACCACACACTTTACTGTCTTTCCTATAGTAAGTCATCTCTTAAGGATGGTGTATCAAATTCAGTAGTGAGCAACACCTGATGGCCTGTTTTCTATGTCTTGAAACTCTCACTCTCTACATTCATACAATGGAAATACCACCGACAAGACTTACTCCTCTTGGAGTGCAGACAGTCATCCAGAACTTTCTTGAAATTATTTCCCTTCTGACAAGTCATGAAAAAGGCAGTTAGAAGTCTGATTCCTCTTGGAAAAGAGGTAATCATCAAAAATGTTACATACGTTAAACTAGGTCAGCACTCATGGGAGAGAAGTAGCATGGAGCAAGTGACATACACATGGCAGTGGGCATGGATCCAAAGCAAAGTCGCTAGAATACTTTTAATAACCTGAAATTATAGTGCAAACACTTACATTATAGTTTTCGATGATCTTATGGGCTTTTGGTACTCTCTGTCTTGAGTTCTCTCTTTTCTTGTAAATTAAAAATTGCAGGAAAATGGAGGCACTGAGGATGATACAGTGGCGCTGAAAAAGCCACAGACTTCAAAAAAGCTGTATGATGGAGTAATTGTGGAAGTGAACAATGTTTGCAGAATTTGGGGAACTGGCAAATAAAACAACACAATATTATATTCAGAGCAAGCTGTCATAATTCCTTTTGTTTAAGCAAAAGTGGTAGCACTGGTTATTATGTGCAGGAAGTGTGCATTTCACTTCTGAAAGCAAATACCAACATTATGCTACATCATACTGTATATGTAAATACTCTCCCACGTAAGGGGCTCAGCCATTTATGTATAATGTGCTTTAGTGGCCAATAAAGTTAGACAAATTTTTGTGTATCATTTTTTTAAATAACATGTTTTGCTGCAATGCATTATGTTTTGTTATTTCACCAGCCAGGGTGACAGAAACAAACTGAATAAAGAATAGCTGGTATTAGCAGAAATGGATGCTGACTCCTACCCGTGAAGTCAGGAAAATTATGACTACATAAATAATGCTGTGATAGATGCAATTTATTTCAGCAAGATGGTGCGACAGACAATTTACTCTTTTTCCTTGCTTATCACTGTAGAAGGAGACATTGCTTTCCTGGAAGGTGGATTTGTTACCACCTCTCAGTGCTGTGCCAAATACATCTATTGAGGAAGTACAGAATAATTGCAGGGAATTTATTAGTATTTAAAATAAAGGAGACACACTTGAAAGGATCTGTACTGGTGTATCTTAACATAAACAGCTAGATGGATGTAGGGCATAAAAGATTACCAAAAGAAAGTTAGTGTCAGAAGAATCTAATAACATTTTTGAGGAAACAGCAAAAATAATGTACTAGGACAAAGTCCAAATAAAAAAAAACACTTATTAACAAACTGAAATAACTGCAATTTAAGTAATACATTAGCGTGAGGTATTAGAGGGGATAAGCAAGTTGAAGTGTTAATAGAGAGGTAATGATGGAATAGTGATTTGGTTGTTCTCATTAGAAGTAGGTATTGTAGTTTAAGTACTGCAATAAAGTGAAGTATTAGAAGGAGATAAGCAGGTTAAATGATTTAGTGCTTTAAAGGGAGGTATAAAAAGGTGAAGAAGGATGTTAGGAGAAACTGTGTCCCTAATGAGGAGCAGAGACAAAGCCAAGAAGCAGAGAGGAAATATTTTAGTAATGGTTTGAAAAGATGAAGGTGTGAGATAGACCTGATTGCTATAGGAATTTTATTCCAATTTCTAGCAAAACTACACAATACGGTTTGCTATTAAAATATCGAAATTTAAAACAAAAACAGTATTTAACAATAAACTAATTTGCTGAAAGTACACATTACCTAACGGCCCTAATGTCGAAAATCAGCTGTTAATGCCGAAAATGTCAAACACGACATTTTACGGCTCTTAACAGCAATTCCACCCTTGCCATAACTCCCTAACTAGTACACCTAACATCCAATTTATGCAGGGGGGCAAGCCCCCCTGCACCTTCCTGTGGTGATATGTCATATAGGAGATTGATTTACATCAGCTCCTATATGGCTATCACGTCACATTTTCGGCGACAATGTCGACTGAAATGTGTTGATCATTTGCGCCGACATTGTGTACGCTCAAAGTTTTGGTTTCGGTTTAACTTTTCATTATTTCGATTGGCAAATGTTTTGCCATTCGAAATAACGATAGTAAACCTACCCTTACAGGAAGACTATATTATAGACAGTAAAATTGCTTTCCTCACAAAACTAATAGAGTTTTTACATCATTTGAATGGATTATTACAGAAGTTAAATGCAAAGTGAAAGACAGGGACAATACCTGCATAGAATATAAAGTAACAATAGGAAATACAGTTGTAACTCTTACAATGTGAAGAAAAAGTTTTGCAAATAAGCATTTTCCAGTGCTAAATGTTGTTTTGCACTGAAGACTAGACCTGAATTGCAGCAACAGTGGTTAAAGTAGCGTGGTCAAAAAAAATTGGGAAAGTATAAGACAGTGGGCAAGTAGCAAAATTCAGCATTAAGCATTGGCTTGAGTGGGTCATATTATAAAAATTATAAATAAATAAAATGCACAACACAGCTAAGAACCAAAAAAAGTCATACCAAAATGACATACACAGTGCAACAGATTGATCTGCATAATCTGCAATCAAAATCTAGGGGACAAAGCTGGGGAGTTGGTTGATCATCTGGAGCAATGATGAACAAAAACACAGGAAGCAACTCTTTCAACTGGTGGTGGATGGAAGTGGAACCTTGCAGAAGATGCCCACTACTTAGAGAAGAGTGGAAGTACAGTGCTCATGTCAGCATAACTGAATAAGTGGAAACCACACACCTCACTGTCTTCCCTATAGTAAGTCATCTCTTAAGGATGGTGTATCAAATTCAGTAGTGAGCAACACCTGATGGTATGTTTTCTAATGTCTTGAAACTCTCACTCTCTACGGTCATGCAATGAACATACCGCCAGCAAGAATTACTCCACTTGGAGTGTTAGACAGCCATCCAGAACATTCTTGAAACTATTTCCCTACTGACAAGTCATGAAAAAGGCAGTAAGAAGTCTGATTCCTGTTGGAAGAGAGGTACTCATCAACAATGTTATATACGTTAAACTAGGTCAGCACTCATGGGAGAGAAGTGGCATGGAGCAAGTGACATACACATGGCAGTGGGCATGGATCCAAAGCAAAGTTGCTAGAATACTTTTAATAATCTGAAATTATAGTGCAAACACTTACATTATAATTTTCGATGATCTTATGGGCTTTTGGTACTCTCTATCTTAAGTTCTCTCTTTTCTTGTGAATTAAAAATTGCAGTAAAAAATGGAGGCACTGAGAATGACACAGTGGTGCTGAAAAAGCCACAGACTTCACAAAAGTAGCATGATGAAGTAATTGTGGAAGTGGACAATGTTTGCAGAATTTGGGGAACTGGCAAATAAAACAACACAATATTATGTTCAGAGCAAGATGTCATAATTCCTTCTGTTTAAGCAAAAGTGGTAGCACTGGTTATTATGTGCAGGAAGTGTGTATTTCACTTCTGAAGGCAAATACCAACATTATGCTAGATAATACTATATATGTAAATACTCTCCCACTTAAGGGGGTCAGCCATTTATGTATAATGTGCTTTAGTCGCCAGTAAAGTCGGACCAATTTTTGTGTATCATTTTTTAAATAACATGTTTTGCTGCAATGCATTATGTTTTGTTATTTTACCAGCCAGGATGACAGAAACAAACTGAATAAAGAAGAGCTGGTGTTAGCAGGAATGGATGCTGACTCCTACTCATGAAGTCAGGAACAAATTTATTTCAGCAAGATGGTGCAACACACAATTTACTCTATTTCCTTGCTCATCACTGAAGAAGGAGGCACTGCTTGCCTGGAAGGGGGATTTGTTACCACCTCTCAGTGCTGTGCCAAATACATCTACTGAGGAAGTACAGAATAATTAAAGGGAATTTAGTGGTATTTAAAATAAAGGAGACTGTTGAAAGGATCTGTACTGTTGTATCTTAGCATAAACAGCTAGCTGGATGTAGGGCATAAAAGATTACCAAAAGGTAGTTAGTGTCAGAAGAATCTAATAATATTTTTCAGGAAACAGCAAAAATAATGTACTCGGACAAAGTCCAAATAAAAAAAAAAAAACACATTAACAAACTGAAATAACTGTAATTTAAGTAATACATTAGTGTGAGGTATTAGAGGGGATACGCATGTTTTAGTGTTAATAGAGAGGTAGCGATGGAATAGTGATTTGGTTGTTCTCATTAGAAGTAGGTATCATAGTTTAAGTACTGCAATAAAGTGAAGTATTAGAAGGATATAAGCAGGTTAAATTATTTAGTGCTTTAAAGGGAGGTATAGAAAGGAGAAGAAGGATGTTAGGAGAAACTGTGTCCCAGATGAGGAGCAGGGACAAAGCCAGGAAGCAGAGAGGAAATCTTTTAGTAATGGTTTAAAAAGATGAAGGTGTGAGATAGACCTGATTGCTATAGGAAATTTATTCCAAGTTCTAGCAAGACTACACAATACATCACATTATGTGATGAAATGTGTCTGTTAATAAAACTGGTTTTCCTTACTCATTCTGAACATGGATGCTGCATTTGTTCAACTTTTCTAGGAATGATGCCTGTCTACAAGCTGTTCAAAGCAGAATGTTTATGATGTTTGGTGATATATGGAGAAAGCCTAGATCTGAACTCATTCCTTCAAAAAACGGATCCAATCCCTTCTATCGACATTTAAAGTAATTTAATTTAGCACTGGATTGGAAGGTTTTTTAAAATAACATGGGCCATTCCAAAGACTGGTGGTGGATTGATCTTTTTATTTATTTCATTTTACATTTGTTGACCGGGATAGTCCGACTGGATACATGTCCATTTTCAGCGGAGGCCCGGGGAGAAAAGCTCCAAGGGTAAGCAGATACATCATTACATAATACCAGCATTACATATTACAAACAGACTATTTACAGAGATTACATAAATAAACAAGTTAAACAAGTTCCACAGGTTAGAGTTAATCCTGAGCGCAAGTCAGGATTAAATTAAATTACACAGTAAACTGGTTAACAGATTTATACACATTCTAGAGAGAGTTAACCAGGCTTGATACGTTGACATAGCCAGTTAAGTGACAAATGTTGTTTGAGTCTAGTTTTAAATTGATCTAAGGTGGAAAGTAAGGTAATATCAGCTGGAAGAGAGTTCCAGGATCTACTTACAGAGTTTGCAAAGAGAGAGTCACCGGCTGTGTTATTAATTTTACTAGTCTGAATTAGCAGTTTGTTAGAGGATCGAAGCGGTCTAGGATTGTTATAGGGGATGATAATATTTTTAAGTGCAGGAGTATTGTCTGAATTATAGAGGATTTTATAGGCTATAATCAGTTGGTTATACTGGATTAGGCTGGGTAGTTCAAGCCACCCAAGCTGATTTAGATTGATGCAATGATGTGTCCTAAAAGGCAACCCAGTGGCAAACCTGGCAATGTGGTTGTAGCAAATTGAGAGTTTGTTAAGGACAGCCCTGTTTAAATTCGAGAGTAGAGGGGATGCATATAGAAGGGTTGAAAGAAGGTGAGAGTGAGCTATGGCAATTTTAGCTGGAGGGGTTAGGAAGGCTTTTATTCTGTAAAGTGACCCTAGTTTTTTATTGATTGTTTTGATAGTTTGGTTAACATGTAGGTCGAATTTTAGATTATTATCTATGATGACACCTAATAGTTTTGTAGAGGGGTCAGGGGAGATTATTGTGCCATCATTTGAATTTATGGTAAAGGTGAAAGTGGTAGACCTACGTGTTGGTGAAAACAACAGCATTTTAGTTTTTTTGGGATTTAGGATCAGACGACGTTCAGAAAGCCAGTTTTCTATTGTATTAAAGGTGGTCTGGGTAGCTGACCATAACTCTATTGGAGATGTGGCCGAGCAAATCAGAGTAGAGTCATCAACATATTGGATACAGCTGACTTTTGGGATGACAGTATAAAGGTTGTTAATGAAGATGGAGAACAGCAAGGGCCTTAGTATAGAGCCTTGTGGTACTCGAAGGGTGTTAGGTAGAAGGTTAGAGAGTTTGTTCTGCCAGAGGACAGCCTGCTGTCGACCATTCAGGTAGGATTGAAACCATTGAAGGGCTCTAGTATCTAGACAGAATGTTTGCAGTGTGTGGATTAAAAGTTGGTGATCAACCATATCAAATGCCTTGGAAAGATCCAAGAAGAGGGCTGAGGATATATAGTTATTGTTGTGATTATGGTTTATGGTGTTGGTAAAGGCTAGGAGGGCTGAAGTAGTGCTGTGATGAGGACAGAAGCCATGTTGAGTGTCTGCCATAAGGTGATTCTGGATTAGGTGGTGCATGAGTTGTCTATGAATACATTTTTCCATAATCTTTGCAAGTGGAGAGAATATAGCTATTGGCCTATAATTGGAGAATTCAGTAGAGCTGCCTCCTTTGTGAAGTGGGATTACATAGGATATTTTCCAGATGGAGGGAATTTTAGCTTCTACTATGGTTCAATTGATTAGTATTGAGACGGGGTAAGCAATAGCATCAGCTGATTTTTGTAGGTACTCGGCAGGGAGATGATCAGCAGAAAGTGTAGTGGGTTTTAATTTTTTGAACAAGGTGGCAACTGGTTGGAAGCTGAACGTGAGAAGGTTTCTAGGGGTGATACTTTCAGGACCAGGGGAGCTAGGAGGTAATTGGCTATCTAGGGCTTGAATTGTCTCAGTAAAGAATCGGTTAAAACTGTCAGAAATATCTTCAGGGGTTTTATCAATAGTAGCAGCAGGGACTGGGGTTGAAGTTTGTCCAGGATGTAGTAGATTATTTAAACCTGCCCAAAATTTCTGAGGGTTATTTTGATTTACTGTCTGTAAATTGCAGTAGTATTGTTTTTTGTCTTGTAAAATGGATTTTTTAGTTTCGTTCCTGGATTGTCTGTATTTAATGTGATCTAGGGGGGGTCTTTAGAAGAACACCATAAAGCCCATGCTTTGTTTCTAAGGGTAATTTTGAGTTTAGACTCTTTAGAAAGCCATGGTGCAGTTTTTGCCTTTGTTCTCTTTGAATGAGCAGGTGCATGCAAATCAAGTATCTCAAGGAATTTGTTGTTAAAGTATGCTACTGCTTCCTCTAAGGGGAGGTGCTTTAGAATTGACCAATTACATGAGTTTAGTTCTTGTTCGAATTTGGCAGGGTCAAAGTTTTTATTGTTTCTAACCTTTCTGAGTAAGGGTTGTTGGGAATTAATGGCTTTGTGCTTAATTACATATGTGAGAAGGTGATCGCTTAGGCCATCAGAGAGGGTACCAGAGGTGTACAGTTGGGGGTGACTATTTATGAGTACCCAGTCAAGTATGCTTTCTTTTTGGTTGGGTATACCTATCCTGGTAGGGGTGGATATGATTTGTGTAAATGCATGCAGGTTAATATGGGTGGTTGGGGATTCTGAGGAACAGGTGCCCCAGTCTATGTTAAAGTCTCCAAGTAGTAGGGTTTCTTGGGGGTAGTGACATGATAGCCAGTGCAGGATATCTTCAAGTGTAGATATATTGTTACCTGGGGGAATGTACATACAGATGATATTAATGCATTTATTTTTATTAAGTTGCAATTTGGTGGCAATAATCTCTGAGTTATTAATCTGAGGTGGTTGTATTATATCTATGGTGACATTTAACTCAGATTTATAGAGTACAGCTACCCCACCCCCTTCCTGGAAGCATGATCCAGCCTGTGTATGTTGTACCCAGGTGGTAACACTTTATTGTCTGTAGTGTTAGGTTTTAACCAGGTTTCAGATAAACAGAGAATCTCAGGGGAGTGGACATCCAGAAGTGCATGCAATTCATGTACCTTGTTATTAATGCTTCTAATATTGAGATGACTGGCTAGGAGAGAGTTAGTTGGACTATTAATTGTAGGTTTGTAGCTTAGATTGCAAGTAGAGGGGGTATGCGTATCTGAAGTGGGTGGGCCAGGGTTGGGGTGAATATCACCATCAAGTATTAGGTTAAGTCTATACTTGGTGATGAACTTCAGGAATTTGTTTATTAGTCTGTTGGTAGTGTTTAGATCTAGAGCTAATGTGCCTAGGGTTGAGATGTTGATAGACTGAACAAGATGTTGGATAGGACCTGGTACTGTAAGTATGCTTGAAGGTGGGAGGATTTACAGCTGGGGGGATAGTATGGTCTATCGGGACCTGAAATCCCATGATAAACTGGTTTTCATATAAGGTAAGGAGGTATGGTGTGAACAAGAGGGGTAGTAAAGAGGAGCATATCATTATCTGTGATTCAGCTAGTGAGTTAAGGAACTGTTTTACCTGGTGATGCAACACCAGAAGATTGAGTGGTGAGGTAAAGGTACTGGAAGGGGGATGGGAGAATGCCAGATGAAAGCCAGTAGGTGCTATTAAAATGTAGTTAGAAGAATGGGGGTGGGAGGAATTATCCCAGATGAAAGCAGATAGGATCTAGAAAGTGGGGGAGTGGCTATAGCACTATAAATTTAGAGGTACTGGGGGCGGGAGGGAATTGGGGGCAGGGAGGGGAGCGAAGAGAGCCCGAGTGTAGCGAGGGTGAACGTAACGGGGCTATTGCAGTTTACAAGGTTTCCTAAGGTGTCCTAAAGCTATAAAGTAAGTATTATAGTTCTTAATGTAAGAGTCATCCCCATATTGCAGATTAATTGAAACCTTTTCATTCTCCCTCTCCAGCCTTCTGTCTCAGTTTTAGTGTTTTCCAATGTAAAGAACAGAATTAGTGGAGAGGTTACATTATTAATATTTTAAAAGGTCAAGTGTTCTTTCATTGGAATACAGAGGTCTATATTTATTTATTTGCTATTCTGGGTAATTGAAGGAGATTTATAAGTCTGAAGAAGAAACGCTGTGTCATGGTGGTACAGCGGTTAGCGTTGTCGCCTTACAGCAAGAGGTTCTCCGGTTCGATCCTTAGCTGGGGTGCTTTCTGTGTGGAGTCTGCATGTCCTCCCTGTGGTCGCATGGGTTTCCTCCAGGTGCTTTGGTTTCATCCCAAAGACATGCTGTAGGTGGATTGGACACTCTAAATTGGCCCTAAGAGTGTGTGCATATGTGTGCCTTCTGTGGAAGGTTGGGCACTGGGCTGGAAACTCGACACTGTAAAACACCACTGCCAATCATGAGCAGACAGGTGATCCGCTGTGGCGACCCCTAACTGGGAAAAGCCAGAAGAAGAAGAAAAGCTGTGTCTTGTGTTTCTATCACTCTACAAATTTTTATAATCATACTGAAATCACTCTAGATGTAATGCTTCCATACTTTGGCATATGCCACTAATTGCTGTTTTCTGACTTCAGTCTAAACTGTTTCAATCCCATATTATATCTTTTTAAGTATTTGTTATTTTATTTCAACCTTTCTCAATGGGTGAAGAACTATACAGACTGCACTACACAACCAGCCTACCTTAGAATGGGTCTTAACTAGGTTGTGAAGAAGTGTGACACTGAAGTGCTCTCTATTTCTGTCAATGACCACTGCCCTATAACTGTGTCACTTATAGGCAAAAAAAAAAAAAAAAAAAAAAAAATTAAGTCTACATAATTTTATCTCACACCTTTTATTTCAGGCATACATCTTTGATGGCTTAATGACTGGACTGTTGCCTTAATAAATTCTCACACTTTACTGACTCTAATTTTAACTTTTCCCTAAATACCCTTACAGGAAGACTACATTATAGACAGCAAAATTACTTTCCTCACAAAACTAAGAGTTTTTTTACATCATTTGAATGGATTATTACAGAAGTTAAAGTCAAAGTGAAAGATAGGGACAAAACCTGCATAGAATATAAGATAACAATAAGAAAAGCAGTCGTTAACTCTTACAATGTGAAGAAAAAGTTTTGCAAATAAGCATTTGCCAGTGCTAAATGCTGTCTTGCACTGAGGACTAGAGCTGAATTGCAGCAACAGTGGTTAAAGTAGTGTGGTCTAAAAAATTTGGAAAGTATGACAGTAGTAAAGTAGTAAAATTAAGCATTAAGCATTGGCTTGAGTGGGTCATATCATAAAAAAATAAATAAAATGCACAACACAGCTAAGAACCAAAAAAGGTCATACTCAGATCACTCTACGCAGGAAGCAGCTCTTTTAATTAGTGGTGGTGGTGGTGGTGGTGGGGAGGTAGACCTTGCAGAAGATGCCCAGTACTTAGAGAAGAGTGGAAGTACAGAGCTCATGTCATGTCTCTTGGAAGAGAGGTACTGATCAAAAATGTTACATACGTTAAACTAGGTCAGCCCTCATGGGACAGAAATGGCATGAAGCAAGTGACAAACAAACACATGGCAGTGGGCATGGATCCAAAGCAAAGTTGCTAGAATACTACCTGAAATTATAGTGCAAATGCTTACATTATACTTTTCTATGATCTTATGGGCTTTTGGTACTCTCTGTCTTGAGTTCTCTCTTTTCTTGCGAATTAAATATTGCAGTAAAATGGAAGCACTGAGGATGACACAGTGGTGCTGAAAAAGCCACAGACTTCAAAAAAGCAGCATGATGGAGTAATTGTGGAAGTGAACAATGTTTGCAGAATTTGGGGAAATGGCAAATCAAACAGCACAATATTATGTTCAGAGCAAGCTGTCATTATTCCGTCTGTTTAAGCAAAAGTGGTAGCACTGGTTATTATGTGCAGGAAGTGTGCATTTCACTTCTGAAAGCAAATACCAACATTATGCTACATCATACTGTATATGTAAATACTCTCCCACTTAAGGGGGTCAGCCAAAATGTGCTTTAGTCGCCAGTAAAGTCGGACCAATTTTTGTGTATCATTTTTTAAATAACATGTTTTGCTGCAATGCATTATGTTTTGTTATTTTACCAGCCAGGATGACAGAAACAAACTGAATAAAGAAGAGCTGGTGTTAGCAGGAATGGATGCTGACTCCTACTCATGAAGTCAGGAACAAATTTATTTCAGCAAGATGGTGCAACACACAATTTACTCTATTTCCTTGCTTATCACTGAAGAAGGAGGCACTGCTTGCCTGGAAGGGGGATTTGTTACCACCTCTCAGTGCTGTGCCAAATACATCTACTGAGGAAGTACAGAATAATTAAAGGGAATTTAAGTGGTATTTAAAATAAAGGAGACTGTTGAAAGGATCTGTACTGTTGTATCTTAGCATAAACAGCTAGCTGGATGTAGGGCATAAAAGATTACCAAAAGGTAGTTAGTGTCAGAAGAATCTAATAACGTTTTTGAGGAAACAGCAAAAATAATGTACTAGGACAAAGTGATACCACAGCCTGTCCAAATTAAAAAAAAAACACGTATTAACAAACTGAAATACATCAG